>NC_133618.1:70672832-70972832 GCF_048593235.1 Sminthopsis crassicaudata | reverse complement strand
GACTTGAAATGAAAGAATTTTACTCAAAAAATGGGAATTGTCAAATTTTCCCAGAGGTATTTTATCTATACAACTTGATTCTATTAGACTTAAGCTATAGAGAAGAGTTTAGAAGAAGGAAGAGTTCTAAAAAAGCACAGAGAAGGAAGAGTGAGGAACAAAAGATAGAAGATAGGCAAACTCAGGACATTGCCAGAGGGCAAGGGGATTTGAATGAGGAATCTGAGTGTGTAGACCCCACCTAGAGAGCAGATTATTGATCAGCCCACATCCACTCCACCTTCAGGGACAGAAGGAGGAGGAGTAGTGGGAGGGGCGGTGACATCATCAGCGCCTCCCCCTCCTCCCACACAGAGCCCCCCTCCCAACAACTGCCCACTCCTGTAACTAGATTAGAAAGAGGGCTTATTGAAGCAATTGAAAATGGAAAAGAAGTAGATAATGATTTCAAACTTCAAATTTTTCCAGTGATTCAACAGCATAATTCTGCAGGTCAAGAGAGTAGAAGATATGCTCCTTTTAATATGGATGTCCTTAAAAACCTGAAAAAATCTTGCACTGTCTTTGGGGCTACATCAGATTATGTTAAGATGTTAATACACAATTTGGCTTATGAAACCTTAACCCCTAGTGACTGGAAAGTCATTGCAAAAGTGTGCTTAGAACCTGGACAAAATTTGTTGTGGTTTTCTGAATTTACTGAGCTCTGTAGAATTCAAGCCCAACAAAATAGTCAAAGTGCAGCTAATACTTCCATCACCTATGACCTACTAATAGGTATAGATTCTTATGCAGATGCTTAGGTACAGCATTTGAGCAAATTTCTGCTGCTGCTATCAAAGCATGGGCTTCTCTCCCCAGTAAAAACTACAAGGGTGAGACCTACACAAAAATTGTACAGGGACCAAATGAACCTTTTGCTGATTTTGTGGCACGTTTGCAGACAGCTGTCATACAGGCTAATGGTGAAAATGAAATAACAGACACTTTGGTGAGGCAACTTGCTAGAGACAACGCCAATGAGGTTTGTAGAAGGATTATACTAGGACTACGTAAGGATGCTCCTTTAGAGGAGATCATAAGATGCTGTGCCACAATGGGCACAAATACATTTTATAGCCAGGCTATGGTGCAGACTTCCCAAGATCCCAACATGGGGAGACAGGATCCCTTTTGGCAAGGGGTTTCCAGAGAGACTCATCAATGCTTTCAATGCGGTAAAGTAGGCCATTTGAAAGCTCAATGTTGGCATAGAGACAGAGTGAGAAGACAGGCTGGGAGAACAAGACCCAAAACCCCATGTCCAAAATGCAACAGAGGACTCCATTGGGCCTCAGAATGTAGACTGATTCAGGGAAACGGGATGAGGGGCCAAGCTCCAGGGCCCCAAGCAAAAAACACTTGGGGCATGATGGCAGCCGATGCCACACCCAGAGAGTGCCTCCAAGTCCAATACCCAGACATGACCAATCAGCCAGGAAGCCATCTGAGGGGAGAAAGGGATTACACAATCAGTCAGCCAGGAAGCAACATGATGGGAGAAAGGGACTACAATTAGGGAGGATAGAGTTGTATGCAGCTGGGACAATTGAGATACCCCCTGGAGAGGTGAAATCTGTTCCTCTCCAACCTATGGATCCCTTGCCTCCAGGCACAATAGGCTTGACCATTTCACCTCCTGAGAGTACTTACAAGACAGTGTTCATTCATACACTGATGTGGGAAACTGGGGAATGTGTAGATAATATCCCAGTCACTAAAAAAGGGAGACAATGTGTGACTTATAAACCAGGGGAAGTAGTAGCATCAGGTTTATTGATACAGACTCCTAATAAGCAACCTGGTGACAGTCACCCATGTTCGGACTCCAAGCAGAAAAACCCAGGAATATACTGGACAGCAGCTGTGACAGCTGACCGACCTATGCTCACCATCTATATAAATGGCATAGCATTAGAAGGACTGGTGGACACAGGTGCAGATCGCACAGTCATTAGAGGTGCCAACTGGCCCAGTCACTGGCCAAAGACTAAGGCAGACACCTACATGTCTGGGGTAGGAGGATCAATAGCAGCTGAAGTTAGTGCTACCCCTTTAAGATGGGTATTTGAAGGTGAAACAGGAGTTTTTACTCCTTTTATAGTTGAAAAAATCCCCATCAATCTGTGGGGAAGAGACATTTTACAACAATTAGGGTTAAAAATGAGTACTTCGGTTTTTTAGGCAGGGCTGCTGTTGAAGGCCTGCCAACACTTTCACCTGTTCCTATCCAGTGGAAAACTGATACACCAGTGTGGATAGAACAGTGGCCCTTAGATAACAATAAAATTCAGGCCTTACTAGATATAGTACAGGAACAACTTGATCAAGGACACTTACAACCTTCTCTAAGTCCTTGGAATTCCCCAGTATTTGTTGTAAAAAAGAAATCTGGAAAATGGAGAATGTTGACTGATTTAAGAAAGGTAAATGAACAGATGGAAACTATGGGAACTCTTCAACCTGGACTTCCATCTCCTACTCAGTTGCCTAGAGAATGGCCTCTGTGGGTTATAGACATTAAGGATTGTTTCTATTCTATCCCTCTAGATAAGGAGGATATGAAAAGATTTGCTTTTTCAGTGCCCAGCGTTAACTTAGCTGAGCCTTATAAAAGATATGAATGGACAGTTTTGCCACAGGGAATGAAAAACAGCCCTACTATGTGGCAAATGTATGTTGCTGCTGCTCTTAGTCCAGTAAGAAAAGCATTTCCAAAAGTAATGTTATTACATTACATGGATGATATATTGGGATGTGCACCTGAGGAACAAATGTTAGAAGCATGTCTACAAAAAATCATAGAAACACTAAGGAATTATAAATTGCACATAGCTTCAGAAAAGATTCAAAGACATGCTCCTTTTTAATATTTAGGATATGAAGTATATCCTAAGGTGCTTACAGTACAAAAACTCTCCTTAAGAACAGAGAAGCTAAACACCTTAAATGACTTCCAGAAATTGATAGGAGATATCCAATGGATGCGTCCCGTGCTAGGCTTGACTACCTGTCAATTGCAACCATTATATGACATTTTAAGGGGAGACAGTGCTTTAAATTCACCACGCCAGCTTACAAAAGAAGCTCAAGAGGCTTTGAGACAAGTTGAACTGGATTTATCCAATGTGGTTGAAAGAGTCACTCAAAAACCCTTGGAGATATCAGTTTTTGCTACACAAGAGGCCCCCACAGCAGTCCTTCATCAAGGAGACAGTGTGATAGAGTGGGTGAACATCCCAGCACAACCAGAACAAAGCCTTATTCCTTACCCAGTGCTTGTGGCTAGAATTTTATTAAAGGCCATTAAATGAGCAGTACAATTATCTGGGACAAGACCTGACAAGATCTATACCTTTTATACTAATGCACAAGTTAATGTGTGCTGCGAAACCATCCCAGAGTGGCAAATTTTATTAACCATGGCTCCAAATTTTGCACACGGGTCTCCATTAAAGATAACCAGACTGCTACATAATTGGCAATGGATTCCTGAAGAAAAGGTTTCTAAAGTTCCTCTTAAAGGACCAACTATCTTTACAGATGCATCCAAACATAATATTTGCGCTGTGTATTCTCGTGACTTAACTATAAAGAAAGTAATCAGAACTCCTTTTCAGTCCACTCAGCAGAATGAATTGTTTGCAATCATTCTAGCTCTTGCTTATTATCCGGGAGACATAAATATAATATCTGATTCAGCCTATTCAGTAGGTGTGGTACAAAGAATTGCCACAAGCCCAAATAAAATTTGTAGCCTCCAATATATATCAGCTCTTTAAAGAGCTTCAAGAGCAAGTGAGAAAGCATCCAGGTAAGATTTATATTTTGCATATCCATTCCCATAGTGGACTTCCAGGTCCTGTTTTTGATGGTAATTCAAAGGCAGATAACCTTCTAACCATGCTGGCCAGTACTCCTTTATTTCAAGAAGCACAAGAGTCTCATTCTAAATATCATCAGGCTGCCCGAGCTTTACATTTGCAGTTTGGAATAACAAGAGAAGAAGCTAGAAGCATAGTAAAAGCCTGTACAGCTTGCCTTCCTTTCCATGCTCCTACACTCCCTCCAGGGAAGAACCCTCGTGGTTTGAGACCTAATGAAATTTGGCAAATGGATGTGACCCATTATAAATCTTTTGGTCGTCTATCTTTTATCCATGTCGTGGTAGACACCTTTTCAGGATTCACATTTGCAATGCCAGCAGCAAAAGAGACAGCCCGAGTGGTCACTGAATTCCTTATACAAGCATTTGCAATTATGGGTGTGCCACAAGCAATAGAAACAGACAATGGACCTGCATATACATCTAACATTTTACACACTTTTGTGCACAGTATAAGATTTTACACACCACGGGCATACCCTTTAATCCTCAAGGGCAGGCAATAGTAGAGAGAAGAAACAGAGATATTAAGACACTCCTCCAAAAACAAAAGAAAGGGGGAGCCACGGGTAACCCTAGAGAACTTCTAAATTTAGTTCTCTATACCATTAATTTTTAAATTTTTGACAAAGATGCACTGGCTCCAGCAGACAGGTTTTATAACTCACCGGAAGGGCAGTGTCCAGTGCGAGCAGCTCCACTGTCTTTAGATAATCGCCAAGTGATGTGGAGAGACCCAGAAAGTGGTGAATGGAAGGGACCAGATAGGTTAACTGCTTGGGGGAGAGGGTTTGCTTGTATCTCTACAGATGGAGAAGGAATCAAATGGGTGCCAACGAGCCGTATTCGCCTTGTCCATCGGAGAGAGACAGAGCAGACTCTTGAAACGAAGGAGAAGGCCCAAGAAACATCGGGTGGTTCCGTTGCTGACTGTGCCCACCACTGAAAGAACTTGGCAGTTATGGCGTTTGACCCATGGACATCAAAAACTGTTGGACTTGAAAATCCTCAGGAATCATTGGATTCTCTGAGACATCATAAGACTATTGTAGGACTTGAAAGTCTCAGGAATCATTGGATTCTCTGAGACATCATAAGACTATTGTAGGACTGAAATCCTCAGGAATCATTGGATTCTCTGAGACATCATAAGAATATTGTAGGACTGAAAGTCCTCAGGAATCATTGGATTCTCTGAGGCATCCCCAGCTGTTCTGTGCTGACTTGATTGGTGAGACAAAGAGAGGGAAGTGACTTGTGTGGGAGGAATAAGAGAAACTTGGGTGGTGGAACTCATGCTCACTTGCACTCGTGACCTGGCGTTGGAGGTGACAGAAAAGATCTAGAATAAAGACATTTAGTGATCCTGACTCCTGCTGATTTCTGGAAAGATAGAGTTCCAGCAGCATCACACAGATTTTGGTATGATGTCTCATCATTGTCATTATCTTGGGTGAAATTATTAATTGTTTCTACAATTTGCTGTTTCACCCAGTCATTCTTTAAGATGAGATTGTTCATTTTCCAATTACTTTTTGGTCTATTTACCCCTAACTTTTTACTGAATGTAGCTTTTATTGCATTGTGATCTGAGAAGAAGCCATTTATTATTTCTGCCTTCCTACATTTAATTTTGAGATCTTTATGTACTAATACATGGTCTATTTTTGTATAGGATCCATGAACTGCTGAGAAGAAATTATATTCCTTTCTATTGCCATTCAGTTTTCTCCAAAGGTCTATCATACATAGTTTTTCTAATGTGCTATTTACTTTTTTAATTTTTTTCTTATTTGTTTTGTGGTTTGATTTGCCTAAATCTGAGAGTGCAAGGTTGAGATCTCCCACTATTATAGTTTTACTGTCTATTTCTTCTTGCAATTCTCTTAACTTTTCCTTTAGAAAGTTAGATGCTATACCACTTGGTGCATATATGTTTAGTATTGATATGGCTTCATTATTTATGCTACCTTTCAGCAGGATTTAGTTTCCTTACTTATCTTTTTTAACTAGATCAACTTCTGCTTTTGCTTGATCTGAGATAAGGATAGCTACCCCTGCTTTTTTGGCTTTAACTGAAGCATAATAGGCTCTGTTCCAACCTTTTACCTTTACTCTGTATGTATCTCCCTGCTTTAAGTGTGTTTCCTGCAGACAACATATTGTAGTGTTCTGATTTTTGATCCAATCTTGCCTTACGGAATATCAGGTTCCAGGCCCTTCTATTTTTTAATGTGGAGGCAGCCAGATCTTGAGTGACCCTTATTGTGGCACCTTGGTATTTTAATTGTGTTTTTCTAGCTGCTTGCAAGATTTTCTCCTTTGTGTGGTAATTCTGCAGCTTAGCCACAATATTCCGTGGTGTTCTTTTTTTAGGGTCTATTTCAGAAGGAGTTCGATGAATTCTTTCCACATCTACTTTCCCTTATGTTTCTATTATCTCTGGACAGTTCTCTTTGATAATTTCCTGTAAAATAGAATCTAGGCTCTTTTTTTGGTCATAGATTTCTGGAAGTCCAATGATCCGCAGATTATCTCTCCTAGATCTATTTTCCAGGTCTATAGATTTTCCCAGTAAGTATTTGACGTTGTTCTCCAGCTTCTCATTTTTTTTGTTTTGTTTGACTGATTCTTGGGTTCTCTGTGAATCATTCATTTCTATTTTTTCCATCCTGACTTTTAAGGAGTTATTTTCTGCTTTCCCAGTTTTTAGTTCTTTTTGTAAATGCCCAATTTTGTTTTTAAATGAATTATTTTGCTCTATTGAATTTTTTTCCATTTCCCTAATTTTTTTTGAGAATTATTTTCTTTTTCCAATTCAGAAATTCTATTTTCTTGAGACTTTTTTATCTTTTCCAATTCAGAAATCCTACTTTCCTGCGATTTTTTAACCTTTTCTAATTCACAAATTTTGTTTCCCTGCATCTCCTGTGATTTCTTTATTTTTTTCCAACTCCAAATTCAGGACGTTGTTATTCTCTATCATAGCTTCCCTTTCCTTTCCCCATTTTTCTTCAAACTCTCTTAACTTTTTAATATTCTCTTTTAGGAGAGAGTTATGTGATGGGGGGCAGGAATCGTTCCCCTTTAGGTTGTTATCTGCTGACTCTCTGCTGTTAACTTCCTCGGGGTTGGATACCCACTCTTTCTCTGTATAGAAGGAATCTATAGTTTTTCTGGCTTTTTTGTTCATACTTAAAAAAATCTTTTGGGGTCTTTCCCTGGGGTAGGAAATTATTTATTTATTTCTGTACCTGCTTTCTCCCAGACTGGATGGATGCAGCGGCTCTTGCACCTGAGCTAAGACAGAGCTGTGGGAGAGAGTTCCCCACCCCACCCCGGAAGTGCCTCAGAGGTGACTAGCACTGCTGTGCCTTGAGGGTGTTGTGTTCTAGTGGCTTCCCTGAGGTTTGAGATTGAACAGTAAAGAAGGCACAAAGCCCAGCCTATGGGTCCCGGTGTGGCGTGGATGTCTGCAGCAGGTGACGTGAAAAGCCCCTGCGCTCAAACTGGAAGTGTCTGCCAGAAACCACAGTCCCTAGTTCAAAGGTTCTGCTTCTCTGGTACTTCCAGAACTGAGTGCCACACCCTCCAGCTGAGCTAGGCAGTGTGTGTTGCCTTGGGCCGTATCTGCCCACTTCTCAATCTCTTAACTAGTCTCAGGTGGGAGCTAGGGGCCACACCCCCGGTGCCAAGATCTGCTGAGTCACCCCCAGGATCCAGGAAAATCTAATCTATCTTTGAATTTTTAAAGTAATTTAGATTTCTCTTCTGAACTGCTATATTATAAGCAGAGAAGAGTTAACAGCCTGTGCCAGATTCCTTTATCTCAGTGGCTTCTCTGATCCCAGAGCCCTTCCCAGATTGATCAGAGCAGTATGCTAGCACCCAGCAGTCTGTGCTGGCCTCTCTTCTTCCTCCCCTGGGAACTGACCTTTTCTGTTGAAACTCCAGATTCTCTTCAGCTGGTAAGTCCTGCTTCCAGTCCTTGTGGTATCTATCAGTCCAGGGCTATTTCTGAGGCTGATTTATCTAATTGGTTGTGAGGGAATGAGGATGTTCACAGAGTTGTGTGTTTCTTCTCCTCCATCTTGGCTCTGCCCCCAAAACTGATACTTTAAAAGGCAAAAGATCAAGGATTGCAACCAAGAATAAATTATCGAGCGAAGTTTAGCATTTTCTTCCATGGAAGAAGAAGGTCATTTAATGAAACAGAGGAATTCCATTTGTTTCTAAGAAAAAAAACACAAAACAGTCTTAAAGAAAAATTTGATCTACATTCACAAGACTGAAGAGAAGCAGAAAAAGATAAAAAGAACTCTTGAGAACTGTATTTCCATTGTGGATATACAGAAAGTCCACATAGATAATTTGATTTTACTGATATAAAAAAGGGGGGAAATAGCAAAGTGAAAGGGGTAGCATCATAAAGAGGGAAACTACATCCCAGGAAGAGGCATAGAAAATCTACCATATCTGTGGGAATTTAGAGAGGGGCAGAAACATTGTGTGAATCTTACTCTCATCAGAGTAGGCTCAAAGAGTAAATAATTGACATATTTGTTTTTCAGAGAATTCTCTCTCACCTCATTAAAAAGGGGGAGAGGAAAAGGGAAAAGGAAAAGGGGAATAAGGGAAGGATACAAGAAAAGGGAAGGGACTTGGAAGGAGGGGAGAGGGATACAAAAAAGGGATGGCTGTGCATCACAAGTGGGGTCTATAAATTAAATATTGGGGAAGGGGTTCGGGGGGGGCAAGGGAAAAAAGCATAATGTGGGGATAATATGATGGCAGGAAATACAGAATTAGTAATTTTAACTGTAAATGTGAATGGGATGAACTCTCCCGTCCAACGGAGACAAATAGCAGACTGGATCAAAAGTCAGAACCCTAAAATATGTTGTTTACAGGAAACAACTTCAAGCAGGGAGATACATACAGAGTAAAGGTAAAAGGTTGTAGCAGAATCTATTATGCTTCAGGTAAAGCCAAAAAAGCAGGGGTTGACATCCTTATCTCAGATCAAGCAAAAGCAGAAATTGATCTAATTAAAAGAGATAAGGAAGGAAAATAAATCCTGCTAAAAGGTAGCATAGACAATGAAGCCATATCAATACTAAACATATATGCACCAAGTGGTATAGCATCTAACTTTCTAAAGGAAAAGTTAAGAGAGTTGCAAGAAGAAATAGACAGTAAAACTATACTAGTGGGAGATCTCAACCTTTCACTCTCAGAATTAGATAAATCAAACCACAAAACAAATATGAAATTAATTAAAAAGGTAAATAAAACATTAGAAAAACTAGGTATGATAGACCTTTGGAGAAAACTGGATCATGATAGAAAGGAGTATACTTTCTTCTCAGCAGTTCATGGAACCTGTACAAAAATTGACCATATATTAGGACATAAAGATCTCAAAATTAAATGCAGGAAGGCAGAAATAATAAATGCCTTCTTCTCAGATCACAATATAATACAAACCACATTCAATAAGAAGTTAGGGATAAATAGATCAAAAAGTAATTGGAAACTGAATAATATCATCTTAAAGAATGACTGGGTGAAACCGCAAATTATAGAAACAATTAATAATTTCACCCAAGATAATGACAATGATGAGACATCATACCAATATCTGTGGGATGCAGCTAAAGCTGTAATAAGGGGAAATTTTATATCTTTAGAGGCTTATTTGAACAAAATAGACAAAGAGAAGATTAATGAATTGGGCCTGCACCTTAAAAAGCTAGAAAAAGACCAAATTAAAAAACCCCCAACCAAAAACTTAAGTTGAAATACTAAAATTAAAAGGAGAAATCAATAATATTGAAAGTAAAAAAAGACAAAAACAAAAAAAAAATCTATTGAATTAATAAATAAAATCAAGAGTTGGTTTTATGAAAAAGCCAATAAAATAAATAAACCTTTGGTAAATCTGATCACAAAAAGGAAAGTGGAAAATCAATTAAAAAAAGCTATAATTAAAAAAAAATGAAATATTAGTGTAAATACCTCTAATAGAGGGGTGAATGATAGTGCCTCAAGCTTCCCTTCAGCTCTCCACTATGACCAGAAACACTCACCCGGTGCTTGTTACTGCTTACCCAGTGCCAAGTCACAGAAGCACAGCTGAGCCTGACATTCTTTTTTTTTTTTTATTATATATATTTTTTATAATATTATCCCTTGTATTCATTTTTCCAAATTATCCCCCTCCTACCTCTACTCCCTCCCCTGATGACAGGCAATCCCATACATTTTACATGTGTTACAATATAACCTAGATACAATACATGTGTGTAAATACATTTTCTTGTTGCACAATAAGCATTAGATTCTGAAGGTACATGTAACCTGGGCAGATAGATATTAGTGCTAACAATTTACATTCACTTCCCAGTGTTCCTTCTCTGGGTGTAGCTACCTCTGTCCAACATTGATCAACTGGAAGTGAGTTGTGAGCTTGACATTCTTAATCAGTCAGGTTCACACAGTCCTTCCAGACTCAATCCCAAACCGTACTATCAGTCTGGAACTTCAAAGATTTTGTGGTTTTTGCTGAGGCTGCAGCCACAATCAGATAGCTGGAGTGATTCTTACTTGATGTTTGGTGGAGCTAGCCCAGAAATGTTTGTACCTCAGACTGGTTAATCTGGACCTGAGATTTCTCTTCAGATCTTGTCACGTTGTTTCAAGAGGACCTCTGTTCTACTCCAAGTGTTCTTGGATTTTCATCTGTCTATATTTGCTCTGAGGTATAAATTTGTTCTGTTTATGGGAGAAATCTGGAGAGGTTGAAATTTACCCACCTTCTCTTCCATCTGCCCAGAATCTTCCCTTCTCAGTTCCCTTAAATGTATAATTTGAATAATAATAGTGTGAACTTGCAGAGATGTTTTGAAGATCAAATGAGAATTTGAAAAAATTAATAAATAAAAGATTTGTAAAGACGTTAGTACAATAGCTGGCACATAGTAGTTGATATACAAATGTTGAATCCCACCTCCTTTAACGAAAACTGTATTATTATTACATGGAGTTTTTTTTTTTTTTCTTGTTTCATATCTTATTTTTGGAACAAAATAAATGGCAAGCAAAAAAAAAAAAACGCTACTAAATGGGAAGAAAGAATGCACTTTGAGAAGAATGCCTGTAGGCATTTGTGTATTTAATGTTCCTTCTTTCAAATATATCTAATCATAATTAAAGTCAGTCAAATGGCTTTTAAAAGAAGTTAGTTGTTAATGTGATTGGCAGTTTTCTGTGCTGTTGACAACATTTAATGAAATATGCCTGGGTGGTATGTAACATTGATAAATGTTAAAATATAGCTCTTACAATCATTCCTAATGCAGTGCAATTATGTTGAAACTTCTGTTTTCATAAAGATATGCTATTAGTACCTATCGTCCAAATATAGATGATGAATATTCATTATTTTCATTATCTAGTTTAATGATTTGTTTACAATTATTTTATTGGATTTCTTTTAAAAATACACACTACTCTTTTGTAGAAAGGGAAGAAACTAAATCATCATGATTTTTCCAAGTTGTATAATGCAGAATTGTTAAATTTTTGTCATGTGTGACCATGTCAGCAGGAGGGCTCTTTATAGTTTTCTTTTCATGTGAGTAACTATATTTCTCATTTACAAAGTTTTAAAATGTTCTAAATATTCACATTCCTGCTCAAGACATTTTCAGTGAAGGTACTGAGCCTACCTCCTCCACAGTATGCTTTGTTTCATATTGGTAGTCAAAGAATAATTTCTAGTGATAAATGTCAAAGGACATTCTGTGATTTTTAACATACATGGGTTTCATCTTATGCAAAGATAGTCCTCAATGATCTCATCAAGAAAATTGAAATCTATACCTCAGCAGTGTTTGCTCTAACCATCCGTGAAGGGGGAAAGTAGATAAGAAATGATTTATCTAGAAACTGAAATTATGCACCAATATATTTATGTTGGCTGGAGCCAAAATAAAACAAAAATGTGGAAAAAGACAGGATTTCTTTGAAAAATGGAATTTCACAGCATCAGTTTAATGAATTGTGATCAATTTAATGAAAGGCATGAATGAAAATTTCACAGAATTTCAATTATGGCTAGTAATAAGTAAGTTACAATGTCCATTTTGAAGAATAAATAAAATATCAAATACATAAGTTATTAATTACTTGTTTATCCTTATATATGCTAATAAAGATACAATGGTATGTTAAAAGAAATTGAGTTTTGAGTTTAAGGTATCAGATATAGCTCATTTTTCTGGAAGGAAGTATCTGTGATATTAGAAAAGTTATAGTCTCTCTGAGTATTATTCACTTTGGCAGTAAAAGGATGTTCCTAATATTTTTTTCTATTGTATCTAAGGCATCCTTCCAGGTCTAGGAGATTTTGTCAACTATCAAGGAGTTAAAGAACCATATGACTCCTAACTTATGGACAAAATAACCCCTTAAATATAGAACCAGCAATTAGGGAATCACTTTGTATGCTGTTTCTTTCTCTATCTAAATTAGCAGTATTGGGAGGGATAAAATATAATTCCTGTTAGCTACTCTCTGTAACTGAAGTAAAAACAAACAAAAATTATGCCCAGTCTCATTCTTTCATTTTTACACCAGAGAAATTGCTATCTGTCTTGCAGAGAAGTGGGCTAAAACTAAGATCATCTCTATCCCTAATTCCACCTAAATCAAATAAATAAATTTAGATAACTGATATGGAAATTCTTATCTTGCATGGGCAAACTACACATCTTAAATATTGATAAATTATATAATGTGTTCTTTATAAATTTTACGGATTGTATGGTTACAAAATTGAGTGTAGTTTGAGATGTTTTATTGATGCATTCTGTTTTCATATCCCAGAATTTTCAGAAAATATTTTCTCTTGAAATTATTTTCCCTTATAAATAAAAAAAAATAAATAAAAATCTTAGTTGCAGTGGATATAGCTGATAATATATAGACCATTTGTCACCAACAGCCTTTGACTATCTGATCAGAGAAAGTATTATATTTAATCTATTCTTTAGTATCATTAATATTTTTCAGTTAATTAGAATAGAACTTCCTTATATTTTCATTCATATTGGCATGTTGAAATTTTATTTCCACTTACTTCACTCTATAGAAGCTCATGTGTGAATATACATATTCATGCTAGAATTTATTCACTTGATGTTAAAGTGAAAAAGATGTGGTTTTATTGTTATTAATACATGCATATACATTTGTACCCTTGTCCTTTAAAAAAATCCTTCTTGAAAAATGCTTGAGAATTATGGCCAATTTGGGACTATCAAATCAAAAAGCATGAACATTTTAGTGAGTTTTCTTATATAACTCTAAATTGATTTCCAAAAGGTTGGACCAATTCAGAGTTCTGCCAATAATGTAATAACTTTCTTCTTTTCCCACAGCCCCTCTATCAATGATTTTCTGTCTTGTCATCTCTGCCAATTTGATTACTGTGAAATGAAACTTCAGACTTATTTCAATTTGCATGTAATGTAATTAGTGATTGGGAACATTTTATCTTATAGTTGTTGAATATATTCACTTGTTTTTACATTTAAAAAGTCTTGATCACTTAGGGATCACTTAGGGGATTAACTTTGGAATATATGTATATGTCTGTATAATGTATATGTATATGCATACATATGTTTGTTTAAATATTTGCATGTGAATTTCTCATGGTTATGAAATAAAGTATTTAAAAATTTTATGCAAAATTTTTTTCTAACTCAATTTATATTCTTATTCTGTCCAACATTGATTCTGCTCGTGCAATCATTTAAAAATATTTCATTAAACATGTTTACATTGTCTCGTGATTGCTTCTTGCCTTTCCTTTTTGCCTTATCCTTTCTTCATTATATTTTTCTATGCCAGTGGATTTAATGTTTCCTTTCTATTATTTTTTAAGTAATATGACTGATTTGATATCAATAAGTTACAGGATTGGACATTTCTTCTAGATTCACCACCATTTAAAACATTTTAAAATTAAAAAAAAAAAAGTAAGGCCAAAAGGTGAAGTTATTTCAGCTGCTTTCCTAGATTAAGACAATAAAAACTCAAAGTAGAAAAATGATGTAATAACAGCACTGTAGTAAACTAATTTCTAATGTCTACCATGCTAATTCAGTAGTTCCTTTCCACACTATCCTCAATATCCTCTCAAGGTCACATTATATCACAGATTTGTAATATTTCTCATTCAGCAATTCCATTGTTACTGATACATTCTCTGATAGCACATCTCAAGCCATTTTGTGGCTACAAAGAACAAACAAACAAACTAACAAAATCTAACTGTATGCCCCAATTATTTTGTCACCCATTCATAAATGGTATAATGAATTGCACTTTGTCTGAAAAGGCACAATACTGCATTGTAGTAGATATTTAAACAGAGAGTTAAAGAAAAATGAAGGCAGTATGCAATGGATGTGTGGGTGAATGCATATCCATATGTTTGATGGTGGGAAAGAATTCCAGCAGACCTGAAAATTTTAATTATCATATAACTACAGTCTTTTAGAAGAATACAATCCTAAAAGCATGAATACTATAATGAAAGAAACATTTTAAATTATTGTCTAGAACTGGTGATATTTTTTAAATGTAATTTCAATGACATACAGCAATTCAAATACCAAATAGCTAGCCCTGTAAGTGAATAACAAAAAATTAGGTTGCATCCACAGGAAATGGCATAAAGCAGTGGAACAATGTGTTCTATCAAGGAAAGTTATTCAAAATAAAAACTCAAAATAAAATTCCTATAATCACAATTGGAAATAGCTTCCTCCCAAGAAGTCACTTGGGGCAGAGATTGAGACTAGTGAGAAGATAATTTTTTCAAACTAAAACAAATTAGAGACAACATACAAATAGTATCCATCAGGGAATGTTCAACATAAAGGAACGAATCAGAAAATGAAAAACAAGAAAACACATTAGAGTGTGATGGAGAGATTGAGAGTAAAAAGTAGAGAAATAATTAATCTAAAAAAAAAAAACAATCTTTAAAAGGACACATGATTTATATACAATAAAAAACACTAATCTTGAATAAAGATATATAGAAATAATTTGAGGATCAAAAGTTTATTTTAGAAAAATGAAATTCCAAAAGCTTGAAGATCATAAAGAGAGAAATATTAAAGGAATATATTTTAGAACTGGTAATATTTTTAAAAGTAATTTCAATGACATAGAACTATTCAAATGACAAACAACAAGTCTTGTAAGTTAATAATAAAATATTATTTTGGACCCTTAGAAAAGAGAATAAAGCAATAGAACAATATGTTCTAAAGAGCAAAGTTATTCAAGATAAAACTCAATGTAAAATTGCTGTAAGCCTAATCACAATTGGAATCAATTGCTTTTCAATAAAAGAAAGAAGAAGAGGAAGAAGAGGAGAAGTAGGAGGTAGAAAATGAACAGGAGAAAGATAAAGAGAAGTTGGGGAAGATGAAAAAGAGAAGGAGGAGAAGGAGGAGGAGGAGGAAGAGGAGGAGGAGGAAGAGGAGAAAGAAGAAGAAGAACAAGAACAAGAAGAAGAACAAGAAGAAGAAGAAGAAGAAGAAGAAGAAGAAGAAGAAGAAGAAGAAGAAGAAGAAGAAGAAGAAGAAGAAGAAGAAGAAGAAGAAGAAGAAGAAGAAGAGGAGGAGGAGGAGGAGGAGGAGGAGGAGGAGGAGGAGGAGGAGGAGGAGGAGGAGGAGGAGGAGGAGGAGGAGGAGGAGGAAGAGGAAGAGGAGGAGGAAGAGGAGGAGGAGGAGGAGGAGGAGGAGGAAGAGGAGGAAGAGAAGAGAAATATGAGTAACAACAAGAAAGAAAGGATCCAAAACAATATAAATGAAACAAAAATTATTTGAACTTTTTAATTTCCTTACCTGATTATTCTTTTAAATGATAAATAACATGTATTTGCAAACATTCCATTTTCTCTTACACTATTTGCCACTTTTCTCAGTAGTGTCTATCAAGTTCCTGTACTCCTCTCAATAGTCTGAGTTCTTTGGTTTGTTGAATACTTTACTTCTATGTTTTTTGGTGTCAGGTTCTTTGTTTTCTCTGATCTTTTCAGAAGATATTTCTACAGGAAAGCATTTACTACATAAAAAATAGTCATAACTTGCTCCTGCTTGTCTTCGACCTATATCATATATTCACAGAACCTTAAAGAATAAAGGAATGGATGTTTATTAATCAATGATCATATGCAAGGTTCTCTGGTAAATTTTGATGATTATTTGCTTTCAAAGAGTCTATATTCTAAAGGGAAAAAAATAACACATTTACAAGTTTTCAGGTATGAGTCAAATGAAAAGGTCCTGTAGTCCTCAGAGAATGACAGCAAAGAATTTGATAATTTAAATGCTTTCATGTTATTTCTAATGATTAAAGGATACATTCCTGATTTTGAATCCTTTGATAGTGCTGAAGACATTAATATCAAGAACTTTCTGTAGAAAACTATTCATGCAAGGACATGCCTTCTTCCTTATAAAACCTAAGTTTTCCCCTTTCTAGTAAGCAACTTATATCAATATCAATTAGATGTAATTAGATCAATTACATGAGGTTATGCTCTTTTCTTTCTTCAACCTCATATTTAAGAATCTCCATCATATTGCTCTAATTAATACTTATAAATTTATTGCACATAATTGCTTTTCATGTATTATCTATTACACTGAACCTGGACTACAGTATATTTTCCCATATACCCCCTGTTCTTTCCCCTACATCTCAGCCTCTCTTCATACAATTGGACTGGAGTTCTTTTTTTGATATGAATCATTTCCCCTATTAAAATCCCATCATGTCCATTACACTATTTCCTCTCTGAATCACATCTTTAAGTTTTATAATCAATTCCACTTTCTCAGGTGAAAGTGATATCTTCCTATATATATTTACCTAATGCTTTCCATATCTCTAACATTTATTAGACTTGTCTGTTCATTATTTTTGTTCATGTGCATATTCTCCCAAACTTTCTATTAATGTACAAATTCTTTGAGATCAGATTTTGTACTATACAGATCTTTTCCATGAGGAAGAATAGGAGTAGGAGTAGGAACTGTCTTACTGGGGCAACACAGCTTGGCAAATGTTCCTTTCCCTTTCCCTTTTGCTTTCATTTTTTTCTTTCTTTTCTCTTCCCTCTGTCCACTTATGGAATCAAATTTTTATCTATTGATGTTCTGCTCAAAGGAATATACAATTTGATGATTGAAACCTCAAAAAAAAATCTTCCGGTTTATAGGCTAGAACCATAACTTAAACTCAAATCTTTCTGAATGCCATTGATTGACCAATTATATATCCTGGGGTAATCTCCATTTGATCATTGTTTTGGTTTTTGATTAGCTCAGAAAAGTGTAAATAATGATTGTTTCTGTTTTGGCTAGAACTGCTGAGTGACTTCCCCTACCAGATTGACTTTTATTTTTGATGAGATAAAAGCTATCACTTTCTGTCTTATTTCTTACCTACCCATAATCATTGATTGGGCTTTACTGCAGACAAATTGGGATTTGTTAAAGACCTTAGCTTAAAAAGGTCAACGTCTCCCACTGCATCCAAGACCATCTCCATTCAAACCACTGGACTCAGATGACTACAGAGGAGAAAGTGAGGTAGATGACATTGTACAGCCCTCCATCATTTAAATCCAATTCACTTGCATGGCATAGCATTACCTCCTTGGTGTTATAGTCCCTTCAAGAAGGAAAGGACAAACAATGACAATAATTAAGCACAGAGTCTTGCTTAAGAAAGCCCTTAATTAATGTTTGTTAAATGAACTAATGGGTACAAGGGAGAAAATTAGTTAATTCCAATTCCTCATCTTGCTTTCACAAAGCAATTGTGGCAGAATATTTTGAAGGAAAGTTCAATGTCAGAAAAAAAAAATCAGTTCTATATACATATGCATACATAGGATCACTTGTCACAGCATAAACATATGAAGATGTTGCTAGCTTTTTCTTACCATTTCTCTGTCATGCCTGTCAAAACATTATAGACCTGAATACATATATATATATATATATATATATATGTATGTGTGTGTGTGTGTGTGTGTGTAGTGTGTGTGTGCATGAATGCATACATAAGTATACAGATATATATGCATATATACACCATCTTTAGAAAATAGTTAAAATGTTTTGAAAATGAGATGGAATATGCATTGCTACTGTCAATTATTTTTCTACCTACAGGAAATCCAAGAAACAACTGAATCCCTTTTTTCAAAAATAAGCAACCATTTTGCTTTCATGTTAACCTCTGGCAGTGCAAGGTAAAATGATTCATTAAATAAATGCTTTATGGTTATTTATGAGATGCTAACTAGGTGTGTGATGTGCTAATTATTAAGAAAATGCACATTTGGAATACCTCCAGGTGTCTTTCCAAATCCTCATCCTAGTCCCCAGGTGCAGTTGCTTTCTATCTCTTTCCATCCGAATAAGCATGAGAGCAATTTTTCAATTTCTTTACTTCACTGAAAGAGGTTTCCTGAAACTTCAAAAAGCTATTATGCAGTTTGTTTAAAAGGCTATATTGACCAATCACTCTATGATAAAATGTACATAAGATACATTTCACAGGGGAATTTGAGGAATTTATTGAGGAAAATTTAAAATAAATGTAAGTCTTCATTAATTTCCCCAGTAAAACTATAATATAGGTAAAATGAGAAGCTTTTAACTTTTAATTCCATTTTAAATCTTTCTATTTGGTAAAAAGAGGAAATTTATTCTAAAACACCTTGAAACTATAAAATCAGAACCATATACTTTTCATGCCAAATGATCTCAAAGTTGCACCAAAATGTGAAGGATTAATATAGCCCATAACAATTGAAGAATATGAAATATATTGTCACTAATTATATAGAAAGTTTCTCAAACATATTGAACATAAATTATTTAAAAAATCCAAATTATATTTATATTCATATCAATATTATATAAAATATAAGAAAACAATTATACTCTACTGTATCCTCATTTACAAGAAATATTAAACAGTAGGCTAAAAGTCAAATTCATTAGACTGGTAAGAATACAATGCATGACATAAAGATACAAGATTGGGCAAAAAATGGGCATCTTGGATGAGACAAGAGTTAGGGTAAATGTGTCTAATATATTCAAGTATATGAAGGGTAGCCATATGAATTTATGCTACTTGTCTTTATAACCAAAAGCAGTGGGTGAAACGTTGAGACAAACATTCCATCTATTATACCTTCTCTTCTCTTGATAACTTACCAATATTTCTTCAGCCATTATGCATAAGACTTGAATTCAATACCCTTCAACTATGCTAATTGTTCTCTAGGCAGTCTGTATTTATTAATGAACTTTGAGAATAATAATGCTCAGAAACAAATAACTATTATTTCATAAACATGTAGTGCTAGGTGATATTAATACTAAAAGGAGAATAAGAGAGAAATAATATGAAAAGATGAATGAGATAGTGGATATACCTGGTTCAGACACAAAAACCTCATTTCTCATGCTATTATTGACACTTGCTGATTAAATAACACTTATCAATTCACATAATATCTTGGTAGTCTTAGCATCTCTCAGAAGTTGTATTTGTTTTGAAGGTGCTGACCTGAATAGGAAGAGGAAATTCCTCTTTGGGAACCTCTTACACTCATGAAATCAAAGACTTAGCCCCTATATCTTATTTCATACCTATTGGGAAAAAAGTTCTCATTATCTAGCCAGTAAGTATATAATTAGTAAAATATCAAGCAATAAAGAAGAATTGTCAAATATGCAGTACAGATTCCAAGGGCTATGTGTATATTTTAAAGAATATATCTCAGAATAGAAAATTGGAGATCAGAGTAAGATGTGCCAATCAGTTCTATCATAATTGAATTCTCTTAACTTTTATCCAGAAAATAAAGGATCTGATTAAGTTTCCAGAGTAGGTGAATGTAAAAGCCAGATTCTAACTTTGATTGCTTCTTCTATGTAGAAGGAAGAAATCCATTCCAGCTGAAAGAGATAGGCTTTCACAATAGATGATAGAGACATGTTCCAACAAGACAAGAAAAACTTAGAACATTGGGTGAGACTAAATAAGATGAATAGGAAATAGGCATATGGGAATAGAGCTGGAAGGGACATAAGAACAGATTTCAAGATAAAGGAAATGAGACATAGAAAGAATATACGATTTTTTTTTCCCTTTTTCACTCAGATAGTTAGGCCCTGAGCTGGCATTCAAATTCAGGTTCTTTAACTTTAAATCTAGCACTCCTTGCACTATAAGTAAATTTTGTACTTGAATTAAAAATCATCAATGACTATAAAAGAGGAATAATTTGATTAGGTAATAGTGTCTAAAAAAATCTGAGGGATTTCATTGTCTCTGAGTTCAGTATGAGTCAATAATGTGATATGCCAGTCAAAAAAGAAAGGGGAAAAAAAAAAAACTGTTTCTATCTTGGGCTGCATTATAAGAAGTAAAAATAAAGTGAAATATATTCTGTATTATGCCTTCGTAAGACAATATTTCAATATTGTTTTAATTATGGCAGCACTGATAAGCTAGAGTGTCCAAAGAAAGAAAAAAAAATATAAATAACCCTGAGCTTTTGTATTTACATGAGAATAAATTGAATGAACTTAGGAGCTTTACTATAAAAAGAATATTATACCTATCTCGAACTTTCTGAAGCACTGTCATATGAAAATGGGACTTTATTTTTATTAAATTTTTGTCACCAAGAGGTAGATTGAAACATGATGGGAAGTCACAAAAAAGTAAATTAAAGTTGAGATCAAGAGATATTATTGGAGTTCCCATGGTGGAGTCTAGATGAAGCTAAGAAGCTGCTTGAGATCTTCCAGTTTCCCTGGAAAACTACATGAAATCAAGCCTCTGAACAGAATCTGATAGAATGAAATCACTATTCAGATCAGCATAGACTGGAATGACCTGAAGAAAACTCAGTCTCACTGGGATGAAAAAAAAAAAAAAAAAGGGTGTTCAGTCCATCTAAGACAATGTCTGAGAAAGCCAGTGAGGGGATCTTAAATATTGCAGATAAGCAACTGAGACTTTCTGTCCCATCTCATTAGTACTGCCAAGCAGTAGGGCAACCTCCATTCCCAGGTCAGAAGGCAAATTCTGCAAAACTTAGATTGTTTCCAAGAAAGACAAATTGTGCTACCCCCTGCTGTGAGCAAGGCATCAAAACCAAGGAGCCTTTGTGCTCAAAGTCAAGGCTTAGAATTGCACGAGGAGCTTAGGACAGCACCTTCTATACCCCAGGAGCAGAGCTTGACCTTAAAAGTCATAAAAGAGTAAATACAAAAAAAAAAAAAAAAAAAAAAAAAGGAAAGAGACTGAGCAATAAACAGAAAAAAAAAGTTTGACCCTAGAAAGCTGATATAGTAACTGAAAAGATCAAAACACCAACACATAAAAAGAGAAAATGTAAGTAGAGAAAATCTCAGAATGATATGAACTGCCCTGAAGTCCAAAAAGGCTTTTAAAATTCTCATAAAAGATTTTAAAAAGCAAATAAGAGAGGTACAATGAAAAATGAAAGAGAAACGAGGTATGTAAGAGAGACAACAACTTGTAAAAGGAATGCAATTCTTTGAAAATACAGTGGACCAAATACAAAAAAAAAATCCACTGAAGAAAAATGACACATTAAAAAGTAGAATTATTCAAATGGACAAACAGATATAAAAGCTAACTGAAGAAAATCACACATTAAAAACTATAATGGAATAAATGGAAGCTAAGGACTTTTTATATGAGATATCAAGAATCAGTAAAACAAACTAAAAAGAATGAAAAAATGGAAGAAAATGTAAAATAATGCATTGGAAAAATAGCCAACCTGGAAAATAGATACTGAAGAGAAAATTTAAATTTTATTGGTCTACCTGAAGGCCATGATGAAAAAAAAAAATCTATATAGCATTCTTCAAGAGATCATCAAGAAAAACTGTCCTGATATAGTAGTACCAGAGGTGGATATAATAATTGAAATAAGTCATTGATAACCTCCAGAAAGAGATCCCAAAAGAAAAGCCCCAAGGGGCATTATTGCAAAACTCTAACACTATAATCTCAAAGACAAAATAATGCAAGCTGCAAGACAAAAACAATTAAAATTTCAAGAATAAACAATCAGGTTTACCCAAGATCTGAAAGCTTCTATAATAAAGGATCAAAGGACCTGAAAAACCATATTCTAGAAAACATAGGACAGGGGTTGCAACCAAGAATTGTCTATCCAGTGAGACTATAGGGAACCACAGATATTTGGGGAATTCTGAGAAAAGTATACTTGAAGCAAAGATATTTACAACACAGTGTTAATTCAGTATGATTGATGAGCTGAAGTTTCTCTAGTTTACATATGCTTAATACTTAGCATAGTGATGTAATAGTTTTACAGTTGGCACATACTCAGTATGCTTTAATGATGTACGTGTAATACTGTATTTAAGGGCTAAGAGAACTGGGTACAAAGTCAGACATACTGAGACTGCTTGAGACTGGGCCAGACTGTTGGAGACAGACAGTCAGATTAGGACAGACTAGACTGAACATCATTTTTCAGGAAAGGAGATGGATCTTCAGTGAAGTTAAGACAGGAGATTAAGAATACAATGTATATAGTAACAACAAGATTGTGGGGTGATCAGCTAAGAAATACTTGATTAAAGTCTTTTTTTTTTTTTGAGTGATTGATTCAAAGCAATCTCACTAAACTTTGGATAGAGATCACCATTTGTATCCAGACAGAGAACTATGGAGAGTTGATGTATCCATGTAAATCAGCACATGATGTGTTCATTTTTTTCTTTTTCTTTTCCTTTTTTTCTCATGCTTTCCCTCTTTTGTTCTGATTTTTCTCTCCCAACATGAATGATAAATAAATGTGTATTTTAAAAATGTACACATATAACTAGAAAAAAAAGAAAATTGCTTAAAAAACGAAAAAATAATAAATATATTTTCTAAGAAAAAATGATTACTTAATAATTATTGTTATCTAAGAATGAAATAGACTGTCTTGGGAGAATGTCATCCCTCATTGGAGGTCTTTAATGACAGGTTGTTGAATAAAAGTATATTTTAGATGTTTGTGTGTGTGTGTGTGAAAGAGAAAGAGAGAGAGAGAGAGAGAGAGAGCGCAGATGCAAAAGCTATCCCATCTAGGTCTGAAACTCTGTATCTGCAATTGAGTGTCTTCATGGAGCCAGTATGTCATTAAACTAACATTTATTAAGCAGACACTAAACTAAATATAGGAATATAATAAGGAACAAACTTCCAAACAACTATATTTGAAGAAGATATAGACTGGATAAACTGAATAAAAGCTCACAAGACACTGAGATTTTAAATTGAAAAAAAGTTTCTTGAAAAAGGTTGCATGTTAGCTAATACCTGGAGGAAGGCAGTGATACTATGAAGTAGCAGTGGGAAGAAGAGAAATATTAAGTATAAGGGAAAAGGGAAAATTTAATTTTCTTTGAGTTTTATGCTGATGTCTGTATCAATTTTACTTTTAACTTTCTTATTTCATCATGGACTCTTTTGTCAGTTTGTTATGGACCCCCTTCACTGAATAATGATTTGTAAAAAAAATAATTGGAGAAAATGATAATTTCAAGTCAATGTTAATAATTTTATTTAAATGTAACTTTGTTCCAATCAAAAATCAACACATGATTAAAATTAAAAGAACTAAGCCTGATATATGACACATGGGAAAATCTACATATATGTTAGTTAGTATTACCAACCATTATCATTAAATAATAAAAATTGGTCTGCACAGGTAATAGGGGCCAGATTATTGCTTGTTGTAAATTTAGAAATATGGGAATCAACTTGAGACAATCATGTTTGAAATATATGAGGACTTCTGTCATTACTAAGTTCCCAGGCAGGTGGAAGCTAACTGCTTAATGAATATAGAAAATGCACTAAAATCACCATTGAAAAATTTTCCCTCAACTGAGCCAAATTTATGAACAGAAGAGGTATTCTCCAGTTGACAAAGTGGCAAACAATATGAATACCCAGTTTTCAGAAGAAATCAAAGTTATCAACAAATATATTTTTAAATGCTCTGATTAACTGTTAATTAAAAAAATGTGAATTTATAACAACTATGACATACCATTTTGCACCTATTACATTAGCTAGTGTGACAAAAGGAAATGACAAAGAGTGGACAAGATGTGAGAAAAATAGTATGCTAATTCTTTGTTGAAGGAGTTATGAACTAGTCCACACATTCTAAAGAATAATTTGGACTTATACTATAAACTATGCATACCATATCATTTGAAAATAAACAACTGACCAAAAACAAACAAGACTATTAAATTTCTATCACAAAAAATTAAAGAAAATGCAAATGGAGACCTATGTACATAAATATTTATAGCTAGTCTTTTTATGGTTGTAAGAATTGACATTTGAGAGGATGATAACCAACTGGGATAATCAATCTTATTGAACAAGTTGTGATATATAATTCAAATGGAAGACTATATTGTAAGAAATAATAAGCAAGATTACAGAAGAATTTGGGAAACATTCATGAACTTATGCAATTTGAAATGAATAGAACCTGGAGGATATTGTATACAATAACAATGTTGGAAAGAAGATCAGGTATGAAAGGCTTAACTACTCTCAACAAGACTGAAGTGCAGGGAAATAGAATGTGTGAACTGGAAAAGGTTAAAAAAATCCCTGGAAGGTAGGATTTGTGAATTGGAAAAGATAAAGAATTCCCAAGAAAGTAGGATTTGTGAATTGGAGAAAGAAAATAACTCACCAAAAAAAATAAATAAATAAAAAATAAAAAATATAGTGAAATGGAAAAAAAAAATCCATAGCGCAAAACAACTCATTTAAAAACTCAATTGAACATATACAAAAAGAAGTAAAAAAGCTAATGAAGGAAATAACTCATTAAAAATCAGAACTGAATAAATAGAAATGAATAATTCATTGAGACACCAACAATCAGTCAAGCAAAACCAAAAAACCAAAAAGCTGGAGAAAAACCTCAAATATTTACTTGGAAAATCAACAGACCTGGAAAATAGATCTAGAAAAGATAATTTGAAGATTATTGGAATTCCAGAAATTTATGAAGAAAAAAAGAGCCTAACTTCTATTTTACAGGGAAACATCAAGGAGAATAACCCAGAGGTAATAGAACCAGAAGGTAAAATAAGCGTTGAAAGCTTCTGAAAAAGACCCTAAAAAAAATTTTTTTAAAAGTATATTATAAAGCAGCAGTCATCAAAACGTTCACAAAACAAAATAATCAATGACTATAGCAGTCTAGTAGTTGAAAAATCCAAAGACCCCAACTTTTGGGATAAGAATTCAAAATTTGACAAAAACTTCTGGGAAAATTGGAAATTAGTATGTCAGAAACTAGGCATTGCTTTTCACTTAACACCATGCACCAAAATAAGGTAAAATGAGTTCATAACCTAGGCATAAAGAATGAAATTATAAAGAAAGTAAGAGAACATAGGATAGTTTGTCTCTCAGACCTGTGAAGGAGGAAGGAATTTATGATCAAAGAAGAACTAGATTTATTTATCACAAAATAGAAAATTTTGATTTTATCAAATTGAAAAAAAAATTTACAAACAATTCTAATGTAGACAAGATTAAAAGGGAAGAAATAAAATGGGAAAACTACATTCAAACATTCTGATAAAGGCCTCATTTCTAAAATATATAGCAAATTGACTCAAATCTATCCGAATTCATGACATTCTCTTGTTGATAAATGATCAAAGGATATGAACAGACAATTTTCAGATAAAGAAATTGAAATTATTTCTAGTCATATAAAAAAAGGTCTGAATCACTATTGATTAGTGAAAAATAAATTAAGACAATTCTGGAATACCATTACGCACTTGTCAGAATGGCTAAGATGACAGGAAAAGAAAGTAACAGATGTTGATGTGAGGGGGTGTGAGAAAACTGGGACACTAATACATTGTTGGTGAAATTGGGAATAAATCCAGCCATTCTGGAGAGCAATTTGGATCTATTTCATAAAGTTATCAAACTGTGTACACCCTTTGATCTAGCAGTATGTGTATTGGGCTTATATCCCAAAAAGGCTTAAAAGAAGGAAAGGGACCTGTATATGCTAAAAATTTTGTGGCAGCCCTTTTTGTGGTGGCAAGAAATTGGAAACTGAGTGGATGCCCATCAATTGGGGAATGATTGAATAAATTATGGAATATGAGTGTTATGGAACATCATTGTTCTGTAAGAAATGACCAGCAGGATGATTTCAGAGAGCCCTGGAGACTTATATGAACTGATGGTAAGTGAAGTGAGCAGAACCAGGAGATCATTATACACAGTAACAAGACTATACCATGATCAATTCTGTTGGATGTGGCTCTCTTCAACAATAATATGCTTTAAATCAATTCCAGTTGTTTAGTGATGAATAGAGAAATCTACCCCCAGGGAGAGGGCTGTGGGAACTGAGTGTGGACCACAACATAACATTCTCACTTTTTCAGTTGTTTTTTGGCTTGTATTTTCTTTTCTCTCTCTCTCTCTCTCTCTCTCTCTCTCTCTCTCTCTCTCTCTCTCTCTCTCTCTCTCTCCCTTCTTGATCCAATTTTTCTTGTGCATAAAAATAATGAATGAATATGTATACATATATTGTATTCTACATAGATTTTTAACATATTTAACATGTGTTAGATTACCTGCCATCTAATGAAGGTCGTGGGAAGGAGGAGAAAATTTGAAACACAAGATTTTGCAAGTATCAATTTTGAAATATTACCCTTGTATATATTTTGTAAACAAAAAGCTTTAATAAAATAAATAAATAAAGCATGTCTTTTAGATAGGAATATATATCTATATATCTATATACATACATATACATATATATATATATATATAATGTAGGTGTTTATTATAGATATATTTTAGTACATAAATAGATGAAATAAGGACTAGGGATTACAAGATTACAAATACTGTAATCCTCAAAACAAGAGTCAGAAAGAGTAGTTGGAACTTGCAGCAGTCCTGAAACAAATAGAAACTTCCAAATTAGAACTATCCCACAGGTGAAATGAACTGCCATGAGACATTGCATTTTGAGAGAATCACAGTAGACTAATGATTTTTCATGTGTGTTATTCACGGGATGTTTATTCATCCTAGACTAAATGATCTCAATAGTCCCTGAAAATTCTTATATTTTGTGATTCCTGAGTTCAACCACTTTAGAAAACAAATGTTCTTGATATTTTCAAAAATATCAGTAAATAGGACTTCTATTAATGAAATTTTGAAAGTAACATACTAAAACAGAAGCAAAGAAAGCAGGAAAAAGCGAGTGAGAGAGAGAGAGAGAGAGAGAGAGAGAGAGAGAGAGAGAGAGAGAGAGAGTGGGAGGGAGGGAGAAAGTTCGAGACAGGGAGGCAGAGAGGGAGGAAGGAAGGAAGGTATATGTGGGGGAGGGGGAAGATTCTCTTTAAGATGAAATTGTTTTTTCTTTTTGTTCCAATAAAGAAAGCAAACATGTGCTTGTCATTGTGTCTACATAGGTATAAAGAAGCAGAGTTTATGTGAAGATCACTTCCAGTGAAGTGGAAAATTTTATGTCCCTGTGAAGATAAGACAAGGCCCTAGGAGTTCTTTACTTCAATTATTGGGATATTTTGAGTGAAGGCTTTTAGGAGACTTGACTTATCTGAATACTTGTTTCACCTCAGGCTATGTTTACAAATACACTTTGACCCTTTGGACTGACTTGCCTGGTCACTAACTGTCTGTAAACTGACTTGACTGAATTGACCTGTCACTTAACTGAACTGATGGATCTGTCCAGTCAAAGCTATGTAACAACTTTCTGTTTTTTATTTTGTCTAGTTGGCTGAGTCACTTGTGATAACATAGTTGCCAGATAAATACAAGATGAAAAAAAGACCCATTACACAATTTTCAGCTTCTAGCAGTGACCATCTAAATTCTATGTCATGAATGGAAAAATTTTCTTGAGACATGTTGAATTTAATTTATTGAGATTTTCCTCTTTATTTTCATAATCAGCTTCTCTCATATCTTTGGGCTACCATTGCTTATTATTGATTTACTCAGAGGGAAAAAGCACAAAATTAATGCAGTGACCCAACTACTTTTGCACAATTAATCTGGAATTTTTATAACTCTCCGTTTGGTGGGAGAGACATAGATTGCAAACTATATTATGTTCCTTGAATAGAAAAGTAGGGATGTGACATTTCTAAGGGGAAAAGAAAGAAAAGGAAAGCGATAAAGTGTAAAATATGTATTCTAAGGTATTTGTGGAATGATATTGACCATGTGTGCCATCATGAATGTCCTATGGACTCCTCAGAAATTTAAAATGCTTTTATTTAGTTATTATATTTCATTATAGCATTTTATTTATAAGATATATGCATGGGTAATTTTTCAGCATTGACCCTTGCAAAATATTCCATTCCAACTTTTCCCCTCTATCTCCCCATCCCCTCCCCAGATGGCAGGCAGACCAAAACATGTTAAATATATTAAAGAATATGTTAAATACAATATATATATATATATATGTGTGTGTGTGTGTGTGTGTGTGTGTGTGTGTGTGTATGTGTGTGTGTGTGTATCCATACAGTTATCTTGCTGCACAAGAAGAATTGGACTTTGAAATAAGGTAAGATTAACCAAAGAAGGAAATCAAAAATTCAAGTGAACAGAAACAGAGGAATTGGAAATTCTATGTAGTGGTTCACACTCATTTCCCAGAGTTCTTTAACTGAGTATAGCTGGTACTATTCATTATTGAGCAAATGGAACTAATTTGGTTCATGTCATTGTTCAAGAGAGTCACATTCATCAGAATTAATCATCATATAGTATTGTTGTTGAAGTATATAATAATCTCCTGGTCCTGCTCATTTCACTCAGCATCAGTTCAGGTAAGTCTCTCCAGGTCTTTCTAAAATCTTCCTGCTGGTCATTTCTTACAGAATAATAATACTTCTTAGCATTCATATGCAACAATTTATTTAGCCATTCTCCAATTGATGGGCATCCATTCAATTTCCAGTTTCTAGCCACTACAAAGAGGGCTGCTACAAACATTGTGGAACATAACGGTCAGTTTCCCTTCTTTATGATCTCTTTGGGATATAAGCCCAGTAGCAACACTGCTAGATCAAAGGATATGTACAATTTGATAACTTTTTTGAGCATAGTTCCAATTTGCTCTCCAGAATGATTAGATTAGTTCACAACTCCACCAACAATGCATCAGTGTCCCAGTTTTCCCACATCCCCTCCAACATTCAGCATTATTATGTCTTGTCTTCCTAGCCAATCTGACAGGTGTGTAGTGATATCCCAGAGTTGTCTTAATTTTCATTTCTCTGATTAATAATGATTTGGAGCATCTTTTCATATGACTACAAATAGTTTCTATTTCTTCATCCAAAAATTGTCTGTTCATACACTTTGACCATTTGTCAATTGGAGAATGGCTTGATTTCTTATAAATTAGAGTCAATTCTCCATATATTTTAGAAATGAGGATTTTAACAGAACCTTTGAATGTAAAAATCCTTTTCCAGTTTATTATCTCCCTTTTCATCTTGTCTACATTAGTTTTGTTTGTATAGAAGACTTTTAATTTGATATAATCAAAATTTTCTATTTTGTGATCAATAATGATCTCTAGTTCTAATTTGGTCACAAATTCCTTCCTCCTCCACAGGTCTGAGAGGTAAACTATCCTATGTTTTTTTTAATTTATTTATAATCTCATCCTTTATGCCTAGCTTATGTACCCATTTTGACTTTATCTTGATGTAAAGTGTTATGTGTGGGGCAATGCCTATTTTCTGCCATACTAACTTCCAATTTTCCCAGCAGTTTTTGTCAAACAGTGAATTCTTATCCCAAAAATTGGGGTCTTTGGGTTTGTCAAACACTAGATTATTAAATTTATTGACTATTTAGTCCTGTTAACCTAACCTATTCTACTGCTCAACTGCTCTATTTCTTATGCAGTACCAAAGGGTATTGATGACTGCTACTTTATAATATATTTTAGATCTGGTACAGATAGGTAACCTTCATTTGATTTTTTTTTTCATTAGTTCCCTTGAAAGTTTTGACCTTTTGTTTTTCCAGATGAATTTTATTGTTTTTTTTTTTTTTTTTTTATCTAGGTCATTAAAGTAATTTCTTGTGAGTCCGATTGGTATAGTACTAAATAAATAGATTAGTTAGGCAGTATTGTCATCTTTATTATATTCAGTTGACATATCCAAGAGCACTTAATATTTTACCCATTGGTTAGATGTGACATTGTTTGTGTGGAAAGTGTTTTGTAGTTTTACTTATATAGTTCCTGACTTTCCCTTGGCAGATAGATTCCCAAATATTTTATATTATCAGAAGTTACTTTAAATAAAAATTCTCTTTTAATCTCTAATTATTGGATTTTATTAGTGATATATAAGAATGTTGATGATTTATGTGGGTTTATTTTGTATCCTGCAACTTTGCTAAAGTTGTGGATTATTTCTAATAGCTTTTTAGTAGAACCTCTGGGGCTCTCTAAGTATACCATCATATCATCTGCAAAGAGTGACAGTTTGATTTCATCATTACCTACTCTTATTCCTTTAATCTCTTTCTTGACTCTTATTGCCTAGGCTAGCATTTCTAATACAATATTGAATAGTAATGGTGATAGTGGGCAACCTTGTTTCACTCCTGACCTTACTTGGGAATGGTTCCAGATTATCCCCATTACTTATGATACTTACTGTTAGTTTTAAATAGATGACACTGACTATTTTAAAGAAAAGTCCTTTTATTACTATACTCTCAAGTGTTTTTTAATGGGAATGGATGTTGGATTATATCAAATGCTTATTCTGTGTCTATTGAGATGAATATATGTTTTTTGTTAATTTGGTTATTGATATAGACAATTATGCTAATAGTTTTTCTAATATTGAACCAGCCCTGCATTCCTGGTATACACCATATTTGGTCATGGTATATCATCTTGGGGATGATTTTCTGTAGTATTTTTTCTAATATTTTATTCAAGATTTTAGCATCAATATTCATTAGGAAATTTTGTCTATAATTTTCTTTCTTTGTTTTCAAGCTACCTGATTTAGTTATCAGTACCATGTCTGTGTGATAAAATGAATTTTGTAGGACTCCTTCATTCCCTATTTTTTCAAATAGTTTACATAGCATTGGGGTTAATTGTTCTTTAAAAGTTTGGTAGAATTCACATGTACATTCATTGGGTTCTCAGCATTTTTTCTTAGGGAGTTGAATAATAGCTTGTTCTGTTTCTTTTTCTAAAATGGGATTATTTAAGGTATTTAATTCCTCCTCTGGTAATCTGAGAAGTCTATATTTTTGAAGATAGTCATCCATTTCACTTAAGTTTTCAAATTTATTGGCATAAAGTTTTGCAAAGTAACTCCTAACTATTGCTCAAATTTCTTCTTCATTGGTGGAAAGTTCTTCCTTTTCATTTTTAAGATTAACAATTTGATTTTCCTCTTTCATATTTGTAATCAGATTTACCAAATGCTTATCTATTTTGTTGTTTTTTTTTCATAAAACCAACCTTTAGTATTATTTATTAATTCAATAGTTTTTTTTAAACTTTCAGTTTTATCAATTTCTCCTTTAAATTTTAGAATTTCAAGCTTAGTACTTGATTGGGGGTTTTTAATTTGTTCTCTTCCCAGCTTTTTAAGTTGCAAGCCCAGTTCATTGATCTTCTCTTTCTCTATTTCATTCAAGTAAGCCTCTAAAGATATAAAATTCCCTCAAATATGATAGGTTTATTTTGCCTTTGTGGGATGTAATTTCCCTCTTTTTATCTCACATTTTCCCTTTTTCTGATACTATCCCTTTTCCACTTCTACTTCCCTTTTTATTATGCTATATCAATAAGATCAAATTATACATGCACTCTTTATGTATGTTCATAACAGAAATACAGTTCTCAATAGTTCCTTTTATTTTTTTCTGCTTTTCTTGAATCCTATAGTTGGAAGTCATTTTTTTGTTTGTTTGTTTGTTTTAGTTATAGGTTTTTTCCTTAGAAACAAATTGAATTCACCTATTTGATTAAATGTCCACCTTCTTCACTGGAAGAAGATGTTTATCTAAGCTGGGTAGTTGGCTGCATTCCAAATTATTTTACCTTTTGGCCCTTTGATCCTTTGATGTGGAAGCAGGTAGATCTTGAGTGATCCTTATTGTGGCACCTAGGTATTTGAATTTTGTTTTTCTAGCTGCTTATAATATTCACAGGATACATTATTTTGTGCAATGGTATAAAAAGTATATATCTTGTTGGGCCTTATCCCACATAATTGTATTGCTCGCTTAATGGTATGTAATAAAATTCTAACCACAAGCACTGGGTAAGGTGTAAGGCTTTGTTCTGGTTGTGCTGGGAGGTTCAATTACTCTATCACACTGTCTCCTTGATGGAGGCCTGCTGTCAGTGCCTCTTTTGTAGCATAAAGTGATTATCTCCAAGGGTTTTTGAGTGACTCTTTCAACCACATATGATAAAGCCAGTTCAACATCTCTCAAAGCCTCTTGAGCACCTTTTTTAAGCTGGCCTGGGGAATTTAAAGCACTGTCATATAATGGTTGCAATCGATAGGTAGTCAAGCCTAATACAGGATATATCAGTTGGATATCTTCTATCAATTTCTGAAAGTCATTTAAGGTGTTTACTTTCTCTGTTTTTAATGACAGTTTTTATACTGTAAGCACATTATGGTATATTTCATATCCTAAATATTGAAAAAGAGCCTGTCTTTGAATTTGTTTTCTGGAGATATATGCAATTTGTAGTTCCATAGTATTTCTATGGGCTTTTATAGACTTGCTTCTAACATTTGCTCTTCAGGTGAACATCCCAATATTCCATCCATGTAATGTAATAACATTACTTTTGGAAATGCTTTTCTTACTGGAGTAAGACCAGCAGTAATATACACTTGACACATAGTAGGGCTGTTTTTCATTCCTGTGATAAAAGATTCCATTCACATATTTTATAAGGCTCAGTTAAGTTATCACTGGACACTGAAAAGGCAAATCTTTTCATATCCTCCTTATCTATAGGGATAGAATTGAAACAACCCTTAATATCTATACCCTAAAGAGGCCATTCTCTAGGCAATAGAGTAGGAGATGGAAGTCCAGTTTCCATTTGTGCATTTATTTTTCTTAAATCAGTAAACATCTTCCATATTCCAGATTTCTTTCTTACAACAAATACTGCGGAATTCCAAGGACTTAGAGAAGGTTGTAAGTGTCCTTAGTCAAGTTGCTCCTGCACTATATCTGATAAGGCCTGGATTTTATTGCTACCTAAGGGCCACTGTTCTATCCACATTGGTGTATCAGTTTTCCATTGTATAGGAACAGGTGAAAGTGATGGCAGGCCTTCAATAGCAGCCCTGCCTAAAAAAATTGAAGTATTAATTTTTAATCCTAATTGTCGTAAAATGTCTCTTTGTCACAGATTGATGAGAATTTTTTCAACTATAAAAGGAGTTAAAAACTCCTGTTTCACCTTCAAAAGTCCATCTCAAAGGGGTAGCACTAACTTCAGCTGCTATTGATCCTCCTATGCCAGACATGTAGGTATCTGCCTTAATCTTTGGCCAGTGACTGGGTCAGTTGGTACATCTAATGACTGTGCAATCTGCACCTGTGTCTACCAGTCCTTCTAATGGTATGCCATTTATATGGATAGTGAGCATAGGTCCGTCAGCTGTCCCAGGTGCTGTCTAGAATATTCCTGGATTCTGTTGGTTGGAGTCAGATTCTGGGCAACTATCACCAGATTGCTTATTAGGAGTCTGTATCAGTAAACCTGATGTTACTACTTCTCCTGGTTGATAAGTCACACATTGTCTACCTGTATTAGTGACTGGTTATCTATACATTCCCCAGTTTCCCACATCAGTGTATGGATAAACATTTTTGCAAGCACTCTCAGGAGGTGAAATGGTCAAACCTACTGTGCCTGGAAGCAAGGGATCTATAGGCTGAAGAGGAACAGATTTCACCTCTACAGGGGGTATCTCGGTAGTCCCAGCTCATATAACTCTATTTTCCCCAATTGTAATCCCTTTATCCCATCAGGTTGCTTCATGGCTGATTAGTTGTGTAACCCCTTCTCCAGTCAGAATGGCTTCCTTGCTGATTGGTCATGTCTGGATACTGAACTGCTAGGCACTCTCTGGGAGTCGCATCAACTGCTATCATGCCCCAAGTATTTATGTTTTGGGCCCTGGGGCTGGGACTCTCATCCCATTTCCCTTACTCAGTCTACATTCTGATGCCTAATGAAACCCTCTGTTGCATTTTGGACACGGGTTTTGGGTCTTGTTCTCCCACCCTGTTTGCTCACTCTATCTCTATGCCAACACTGAGCTTTCAAATGTTCTACTTTTCCACATTGAAAGCATTGACAAGTCTCTCTGGAAGTCCCTTGTCAAAAGGGATCCTGTCTTCCCAGGTTCAGATCCTGAGAAATCTGTATTATAGCCTGGCTATAAAAGTTATTTGTGCCCTGTGGCACAGCATCTTATGATCTCCTCTAAAGGAGCATCCCTGTGTAGTCCTAGTATAATTCTTCTACAAACCCCATTAGCATTTTCTTTAGCAAGTTGTCTTACCATAATGTCTGTTATTTCATTTTCACTAGTAGTTTGTATGAGAGCTGTCTGCAGACATCCCTCAAATCAGCAAAGGGTTCAGTTAGACCTTGTGCTATTTTCGTGAAGGCTTCTCCTCTTTCTTGTTGACCTAGGATAAAACTCCATGCTTTGATAGCAGCAGCAGCAATCTGCTCATATGCTATTATGGGGTAATTAATCTGTGCTGAAGTGTCTGCATAAGAACCTCCACCTGTTAGTGGTTCACAGGTGTATAAACTTTAGTTTGCCTATTTCATGGGGCGTGTATACTACAGAGTTCACTATATTCAGAAAGGCACGACAAGTTTTATCCCAATTTTAAGTATGTCCATGCTATAGATTTCCAGTCACTAGGGATTAAAATTTCATAAGCCAAATTTTGTAATAACATCTTAACATAAGATGAGGTAGCCTCATAAAGAGAGTGCAACCATTTTTTAGATCTTTGTAATTTATAGATTAAAAGGAGTATATCTTCTCCTTTCTTGATCTGAAGAGTTAAGTGGTTCAATCACAGGATACATTTCAATTCTCAAATAAGTTGGAGTCTGCCCTTCCTGTTTTGCTTTAAGTAGTGCCTTTTGCAATGGAATCATAGGAGAGGGTGATTGCTGGGGGGAGAGGGAGAGGGGGTGAGGTGCTGATGATATCACTGTCCTTTCCACTCTTCCTTCTCCCTCCATCCAGGAAGGTGAAATTGATTGGGAAAGGTCAAGAGCCTACTTGGGTATAGACAGAGTTGAAGCTGGACTTTAAGAGTAAGAATCACTAGGTCCTTCAAGTTCATTTAACTCCTCATGCCATTTGGTGATATTTCCATTATTCTCTCCCTTCTCTTCTTCTTTCTCCTCACACTTCCTTATCTAGCTTTTTAAAAAATATTAGAGTTAAAACTTATTTAGTTTCTTGCTAATTTTTTATTAATTTTATAATTATAATATTTTTGACAGTACATATGCATAGGTAATTGTTTTTTACAACATGATCCCTTGTACTCCCTTCTGTTCTGAATTTTCCCCTCCTTCCCTCCACTCCCTCCCCTAGATTGCAGGCATTCTCACACAAATTAAATATCTTATAGTATATCCTAGGTAAAATATATATGTGCAATACCGAATTTTGTTGTTGTTGTTGTTGCAAAGGAAGAATTGTATTTGGTACGTAAAAATAATCTGGGAAGAAAAAACAAACAAATAAAAAAAAGCTCGCAGTTTACACTAATTTCCCAGTGTTCCTTTTCTGAATGTAGCTGATTCTGTCCATCATTGATCAATTGGAATTGGATTACCTCTTCTCTATATTGAAGATATCCACTTCCATCAGAATACATCCTCATACAGTATCATTGTTGAAATGTATAATGATCTCCTATTTCTGTCTGTTTCACTCAGCACAAGTTGATGTCTCTCCGAGCCTCTCTGTATTCCTCCTGTTGGTCATTTCTTACAGAACAATAATATTCCATAACATTCATATAACATAATTTACCCAACCATTCTCCAATTGATGGATATCCATTCATTTTCCAGTTTCTAGCCACTACAAAAAGGGCTGCCACAGACATTTTGGCACACACAGGTCCCTTCCCCTTCTTTAGTATTTCCTTGGCATATAAGTCCAGTAGTAGCACTGCTGGGTCAAAGGGTATGCACATTTTGATAACTTTTTGGGCATAATTCCAGATTGCTCTCCAGAATGGTTAGATTCTTTCACAACTCCACCAACAATGTATTAGTGTCCCAGTTTTCCCACATCCCCTCCAACATTCATCATTATTTGTTCCTGTCATCTTAGCCAATCTGTAGGTGTGTAGTGGTATCTTAGAGTTGTCTTAAATTGTATTTCTCTGATCAATAGTGATTTGGAACATACTTTCATGTGAGTGGAAATAGTTTTAATTTCATCATCTGAAAATTGTCTGTTCATATCCTTTGACCATTTAACAATTGGAGAATGGCTTGATTTCTTATAAATTAGTCAATTCTCTGTATATTTTGGAGATGAGGCCTTTATCATAACCTTTCACTGTAAAAATGTTTTCCCAATTTGTTATTTCCTTTACAAACTTGCTTGCATTAGTTTTGTTTGTGCAAAAACTTTTTAATTTGATGTAATCAAATTTTTCTGTTTTGTGATCAATAATGATCTCTAGTTCTCCTTTGGACACAAATTTCTCCCTGCTCTACAACTCTTAGAGATAAACTATCCTAAGTTCCTCTAATTTATTTATGATTTTGTTCTTTATGCCTAAATCTTGGACACATTTTGATCTTAAGTTAGTATGTGGTGTTAAATGTGAGGCCATGCCTAGTTTCTGCAATACTAATTTCCAGTTTTCCCAGCAGTTTTTGTCAAATAATGAATTCTCATCCAAAAAGTTTGGATCCAAGCTTGGGTTTGTGAAATACTAGATTGCTATTTTTATGCACTATCTTGCCCTATGCACTATCAACTAGTCTATGTCTTAGCCAATACCAAATGGTTTTGGTGACTGTTGCTTTATAATATAGTTCTAGATCAGGTACAACTAGACAACCTTCATTTAATTTTTTTTTTCATTACTTCCCTTGAAATTCTCGACTCTTTGTTCTTCTGTATGAATTCTGTTGTTATTTTTTCTAGGTCATTAAAATAGTTTCTTGGGCATCTGATTGGTATAGCACTAAATAAATAGATTAGTTTAGGGAATATTGTCATCTTAATTATATTCGATTGGCCTATTCAAGAGCACTCAATGTCTTTCCAATTATTTAAATGTGACTTTATTTTTGCGGCAAGTGTTTCGTAATTTTGCTCATATAATTCCTGACTTTCCTTTGCTAGATATATTCCCAAATATTTTATAGTATTGACAGTTATTTTGAATGGAATTTCACTTTGTATCTCTTGGTCTTGGATTGTGCCGGTAATGTATAAAAATGCTGAGGATTTATGTGGATTTATTTTATCCTGCCACTTTGCTAAAATTCTGAATTATTTCTAATAGCTTTTTAGCAGAGTCTTTGGGGTTCTCTAAGTATACCATCATGTCATCTGCAAAGAGTGATAGTTTGATTTCCTCATTTCCTACTCTTATTCCTTGAATCTCTTTCTTGGCTTTTATTGCCAAGGCTAGCATTTGTAGTACTATATTGAATAGTAATGGTGATAGTGGGCAATCTTGTTTCATTCCTGATCTTACAGGGAAAGGTTCCAGTTCATCACCATTACATATAATGCTTACTGATAGTTTTAAATATATGCTCCTTATTATTTTAAGGAATAGTTCATTTATTCCTATACTCTCAAGAGTTTTTAGTAGGAATGGATGTTGGATTTTATCAAATGCTTTTTCTGCATCTATTGAGATGATCATATGGTTTTTGTTAATTTGGTTATTAATATAGTCGATTATGCTAATAGTTTTCCTAATATTAAACCAGCCCTGCATTTCTGTTATAAATCCTACTTGATCATATTGTATTATCTTGGGGATGATTTTCTGAAGTCTTTTTGATAATATCTTATTTAAGATTTTAGCATCAATATTCATTAAGGATATTGGTTTATAGTTTTCTTTCTCAATTTTCAATCTACCTGGTTTAGTTATCAGTACCATGTCTGTGTCATAAAAGGAATTTGGTAGGACTCCTTCAATCCCTATTTTTTCAAATAGTTTATATAGCATTGGAGTTAGTTGTTCTTTAAATGTTTGGTAGAATTCACACTCCATCTGGTCCTGGGGATTTTTTCTTAGGGAGTTGGTTAATAGCTTGTTCTATTTATTTTTCTGAAATGGGACTATTTAGTCTACTTACTTCTTCTCTGTTAATCTGGGCAAACTATATTTTTGAAGGTATTCTTCCATTTCTTTTAAGTTATCGAATTTATTGGCATAAAGTTGATCAAAGTAGCTCCTAACTATTGATCTAATTTCTTCTTCATTAGTGGTGAGTTCTCCCTTTTCATTTTCAAGACTAACAATTTGCTTTTTCTCTTTCCTTCTTTTAATCAGCTTTACTAAGGGTTTGTCTATTTTGTTGTTTTTTTCATAAGAACCAACTCTTAGTTTTATTAATTAATTCAATAGTTTTTTTTTTTTTTTTTTTTTTTTTTTTTTTTTTTTTTTTTTTTTACTTTCAACTTTATTAATCTCACCTTTTATTTTTAGGATTTCAAGTTTTTCTGGGGTTTTTTAATTTGTTCCTTTTCTAGCAATTTTAGTTGTAAGCCCAATTCATTGACCGTCTCTTTCTCTATTTTATGCAAGTAGGCCTCTAGTGATATAAAACTTCCCCTTATTACTGCTTTGGTTGTATTCCACACATTTTGGTATGATGTCTCATTATTGTCATTTTCTTGGGTGAAGTTATTAATTATGTCTATGATTTGCTGTTTTATCCAATCATTCTTTAGTATAAGATTATTTAGTTTCCAATTATTTTTTGGTCTATTTTCCCCTGGCTTTTTATTAAATGTAATTTTAATTGCATTATGGTCTGAAAAGGATCCATTTACTATTTCTGCCTTATTTATCTTATCTCTTATTTCTTTTAATTAGATCAATTTTTGTTTTTGCTTGTTCTGAGATGAGGATGGCTACCCCTGCTTTTTTGGCTTTGCCTAAAGCATAGTAGATTGTGCTCCACCCTTTTACTTTTAGTTTGAATGTATTACCCTATTTCAGGTGTGTTTCCTATAAACAACAGATAGTAGGATTCTGGCTTTTAATCCAGTCTGCTAACTGCTTCCTCTTTATGAGGGAGTTTACCCCCATTCACATTTATGGTTAGAATGACTAATTCTATATCACTTGCCATCCTGTTAACCCCTGCTTATGCTTTTCTCCTTTTCTTCCCTCTTATCCCCCTACCCAGTATTAAACTTATGAACACCACTTGATTTTCACAGCCCTCCCTTTTAATATCCCTCCCCAACCTTAAAGTTCCTTTTCCTATTTTACTCCTTTTTCTCACAATTTTTGTATTCCCTTCCCCTTAGCTTACTCCTTCCCTCTCACTTTTCACTGAAGTGGAAGAAGTTTCACCATAAATTGAATATGTGTATTGATACACACTATGTTCATCTCCCTCCTTTCTTTCTCTCAGATATAATAGGTTACCTTTGCCTCTTCATGAGATGTAGTACCACCACTTTGCCCTTTTTTATGATATAATTTCCTTTCCACCACTGGTTTATAGGACAAATTATACATGTATTCTTTACATATCTTTATGGCAGAAATATAGTTCTCAAGATTTCTTTTTACCTTTTTAGAAATCTCTTGAGTTCTATATTTGAAGATCAGATATTTTGTGTAAGGTCTGTTTTTTTTCATCAAGAATAGATGGAATTCATTTATTTCATTAAATGTCCATCTTCTTCCCTGGAAAACAGTGCTCATTTTTGTTGGGAAAGTTATTCTTGGCTGCATACCAAGTTCCTTAGCCTTTCAGAATATCATGTTCCAGGCCCTTCATTCTTTTAATGTGGATGCTGCTAGATCCTGGGTTATCCTTATTGTCGCTCCTCCATATCTGAATTGCTTTTTTCTAGTAGCTTCCAGTATTTTTTCTTTTGTCTGATGGTTCTTGAACTTGGCCAATATATTTCTTGGCATTTTGATTTTAGGATCCCTTTCAGTAGGTGATTGATGAATTTTTTCATTGTCTATTTTACCCTCTGTTTCCAAAACGTCTGGGCAGTTATCTTTGGTAATTTCTTGGAAAATAATGTCCAGGCTCTTTTTTCTTCACATTTTTCAGGGAGTCCAATTATTCTCAAATTGTCTCTCTTGGATCTGTTTTCAAGGTCTGCTGTCTTTCCAATAAGGTACTTGACATTCTTTTCAATTGTTTTGTTTTTCTGGTATTGCTGGACTACTTCTTGGTTTCTCCTTGAGTTATTCATTTCTAATTTTTTGAGTCTAATTTTTGATGATATATTTTTTTCACTCGCTTTTTTAAAAATCTTTTTGTAATTGTCCAATTGAGTTTTTAAATGAGTTTTTTTCTTCTATGGAATTTTTTTTCCATTTCATTCTTTTTATTTTTTAGACAGCTGTTTTCTTTTTCCAGCTCATTAATTTTATTTCTCAATGATTTGTTTTCTTTATCCACTCTGTCTTTAAATGTGTGAAATGACTTCTCCAGGCTCTCTTGCCAAGCTTCCCTTTCCTTTTCCCATTTCTCTTGTAGCTCTCTTGCGAGAGCCTTTTTGATTTCCTCTATGATATTCTTTTTTATTGAGGAGCAGCTCATATCCCCCTTAGGGAATTCCTCTGGAGACAATCTGCTTTTAGTGTCCTCAGTATTTGAAGTCTGCTCTCTCTCCATATAGAAGCTGTCAATGGTTAGAGCCCTTTTAAGTTTTTTGTTCATTTTGTCAGAGCCTGAATTGAAAAAAACAAATTGACAAGAGAAACAATTAGTCTGTTTCTGGGTGTGGATGGGGCTGGATGGTGTTTCTGGGCTATCTCTACAGATTGAGGGAGACAGTAGCGAGAAACTAACAGTACAGCAATGGCTGTGCTGTGTCTGCACTATGAGGCTCTGAGAATGTGCTGAGTCACTCCAGGTGGGGGTGGGGGTTTTATTCTTCACCTCCGGTGTACCCTCTTCACTGTTCCTGGCTTGCTGCTAAGACAGAACATCCACACTGGGGTAAAAGTCTTTTTGCAGAAAAGGCAGAGATATGCACCCCTCCCCCCTCAGGTCTGAGCTGTGTAAGCTGCCTCTCTTGCTCTTGCTGCCTATCTTGCTATGGCTGCCTGCCCTCAGTCTGTACCTAGTCTGTTCGACCCTTCCCCGAACAAACACAGACCTTCTGTGGTGAATTTCAAGGATGTCTTCTGTTGGTGATTATTTGTGGGTTTCTTTTTCTGTCAAGCATTAACTCTGAGGCTTGTCATGAAGTAAGTCCTGAGAGAAAAAGCGGAGCTCAAGCAGCTGTCTGCCTCGAAGCCGCCATCTTGGCCGGAAGTCCCTTACCTAGCTATTCTTAAAACTTTTTTTTTTTCTAAAACTTGTGGGAATCTTTAAGGTCAATTGTATTATGTTGTATGTATAGAATGTTTCCTTAGAAATTGAATCAGGATCATTATCATTGTAATATTTACATAGTTGATCTCCACTAGTTTCCAATTATTTTTCTCTATTTCTTCTTCCTTGAAGAACCAAGGGGACATGCATTCTAATGTATCCAAGAGTCCATCAATCTGCCCCCAAAATACAAGCAAACCTTGCCTCATTATTAGTCTGAGAATGCTTTCTGCAGAGCTCCCTAGGGGTGGAGGTGGGTGTGGAGGAGAATCTTTTCCTAATATCTGCCCCATTTCAGCTAAAAAACAAAAGCTACTCATTTAGCTCTTAATAAATAAGTTCCCTGTTTGTTAAAATACTCACTCTATTTCCTGGTCACAGGGAGTTCTCTACTGAAATTAGGTTCCTTGGTCCACATTGGGTGCCAAAATGTAGAGTATGGGCCTAGCTCCCTGGAGGGCCTTATGATCAGCCACAATCAGGATAAATTAAAGTCCTTGATCTTTAGGGGGAGAAGTGAAAGAGGCAGGCAAGCAGAATCCTGGATTCTGGAGTCCGGAGTCAACAACCTCCCTCCTCCTCCTCCTGTCACCAATTCCCTCTACTTCTTGCTCTCTGACTTCTAATCCTTGCCTATGATTATCTTAACACCAAATATTCAGCAAGCTCCAATAGTGAGAAGAGCAGTTATCCACATAACATGCTAACAGAGCCATTATCTCACATAAAATAAGTAATTAGCTTTAAGTGCTCCTTTTGTCTGATTTAAGCATAGCTTTTTGGATTTTCAGCCCTCTACAAAGCTGCTCCTGTGAGTAAAGAATAGAAAACATATATAAAACATGTTGCTATACTACTGAAAACAGGACTTTGCTATTATTGGAAAGAGGACATGATGAAGGGGAAGTGACAAAGAAGACAAAAATTAGTATCCTGAAGAATTTGGAAAACAATAGGAGGATACCGATATTCTAAATAGGAATGTGGAAGTAGGCAACAGATCTTGATTTAAGGAAAATGATTAATTCCATTTGATACATATTGTGTTTGACACATTGGTTTAATATCCAAGTTTTGTCAAATAGACAGTTGGTAATATGATACTATGATTGTTTAGTAGTTCTACAATTTTACAAATGCTAAGTGGAGATATAAAGATGAGAACAATACAGACCTCAAAGAATATTCATTCTGTTAGATCTACTAGGTCATTATGACTTATACAGAAATTAACAAAAACAAGGTATATCAAAAGTCTAAAATAAAAATTATGCTTACATTAAATCACTGTCTTTTTTTGTTTTGCTTAACCAACTGGACCTAAAATTCTTCCATTTGAATTTTGTTTTTACATAGCAGTCATTTAAGTTTTTAATATCAGATATGTTGTCTTTTTATGAATAGAAGTTATTATCTTTAAAATTAATAAGGAAGTGTTATTTTTTCTAGTTATTCATATTTAAAATCAGACATATCTCCATAAATATTTGTAACATAAATATATGAGAAACATATGTGTATTATATATATATAATGTATATACTTATAGATTGCATTATATGTATATTTAGACTGTTATTGATTATTCTCTAATATGAATTAATCTCAATTGCTCCTTATACTTGGGTTGTTCTGATTCAAATAGGTAGTCCTTAGTTGTCAACATTTCTGTGAAAATATGATTATCATATCCAGACAAAGAATTCTTCATGAATGATGTTGCTAGAGAAAAGAAAATCTTGCTGGAACTGAATCTTATACTTATTTACAATCTGCCTGCTAAATTTACACAGCTAGAAGGGACTTTAGTCCTACCCCTGTTATTTTTTAATCATAGTTAGATATGACATAACATGTTAAAGATAATGCATGTAGTAGCATTTCAAAAACTGTAAAGCATTATACAAATGTAAGGTATTATTATTAATAATGATATTATTATTGCACTGTGCTTATTTCAGTTTTTTTTTTTTTAATGTGATGGCCCCCAGCTAGCTAGTAGTTGATTGAAACTTCCAGGAAAAAAATAACTTTTTCTTTAGATGTAGCCCTTAGAAGCAAGAAAATCTCCTTCTTTTAGGTTTAAAATAAACATTAATCAGGGAAATTGAAAATAATAGAAGAGAAAAAATATCCTGATCATAATAATATCTGAATATTGGTTTGAGGTTGACATAAATAACTATAGCTTGAAGGGATTGATTCATTCAAAGACTCAGTCTTTCTACATTTTCCCCTCTTTTCTTTTCCTCCCACACAGGCATATATGTCTGTGATCTTACATGAATGACTTAAATTTTCAGAGAGAAAAAAATCATATAGAGATTTTTGTCTTTATGACAATCACATTTGTTCTATAAAATACCTTTGATAGTAATGCCAAATTTTCTGTTAAAAAGACATCTTGTTTCACTTCCTCAAATAATCAACAGCAGCAGTAGCATCATAATGAGACATAAAATAAAAGAATTGATATGAACACAGAAGACTCAATTTCAGACCCCAACTTCCCGATTTATTACCTGTGACTTTGGGCATGTAATTTCACCTCTCCGAACATCATCCCTTCACTTTCATATAGCAGCCTCAAATTGAAATAAATACTCTGGAGGGCAATTATTGCAGATTTTGTGAATCCACCCTTTTAATCTCTTATTTAAATGGATTTACTTTCTTTTTACATATAGCTTTTTATTGACAGAATATGTGCATGGGTAATTTTTAAACCTTGTCCCTTGCACTCACTTATGTTCCATTTTTTTCCTTTCCCTGATGTTAGGTTCTTACTAAGTGCTAATGAGATAATGAGATGATAAGTTCTTACTAAGTGCTAAGTTGGTACTTGATAATTCCCTAGTTGTGGCCTTTACTGGGAGTTTTACTTCTGTGACCTCCTGGGGAGGAGCTTGCATGCTTAGGAGGAGCAAGTTCATTGGTTGAAGTAATTTCCCCCAGAAACCCTTGCGTTATCCCATGCCCATTCTCTGTGAGGATAAAAAAGGGCAGCACTTGAGAGATGGAGAGAGTCTTATCTGGGCCAGATTTAAGGCGGCTTTCTGGAGGAAGAAGTCTCTCCTCTAGATCAGAGAGCTCTAGGCAGTTTCTGGAGACAATAGTGCCTTACACCCTCCCTCCACCTCCTTTCCTAGATGGCAGGAAGTCTCATACATATGAAACATGTTAAAATATATGTCAGATATACTACATGTGTGAAGATCTGTACAGTTGTCTAGTTGCACCCAAAAAAAAAAAATTGGATTAAGAAGGTAAAAATAACCTGGGAAGAAAAACAAAAATACAAGTAGTCCTCTGTTAGGATTCTTACAGGGTGCTAATTCATTGAAATTGATAGAAAAAATAATTATCTAATTTAGCACAATTCAGTATGATTAATTTGATCCTACAAGGAGATGTTATGGGCCAGAACTTGAAACAAAGACTAAGTGGAATTGAGGAGACAATGGTTAAATCTATTTTAGCATTGATTTAATCCTACAACAAATAATGGTTTCCTAGTGATGTAATAATTTGTGTGCAGCTTATAAGCAAGAAGCTCTCAGGGTCATAGAAGACTTCAGGAGAACTTTGGGTGACTCAGAGTTCAGATTCCATTCCAACTTCCACCTTTGTGCTGGCTGGAGACATTGGGAGGACAAGAGGCTGCAGGTGTCTAGAGAGATTTGGAGGGAGCTCTTGGAGCCAAGGAGAGAGATAGGCCTCTATTAAAGCTAACCAGGCCCAGGAAAAGATTCAGGACTTTGAAGGACACAATAAATGATCTGGATTTTAACTCCTGGACGCATTTGGAATTATTGAACTTTACTGAAATGAAGGCTGCCTCCAGAAGCTCCCAAAGAAATCTGCTCTCAGAGAACAATTACAATATAGAGGGAAAAAAGCATTAGAGTACTCCTTCATTTCTCAGTGTTCCTTTTCTGGGTATACCTGATTCTGCCCATCATTGATCAATTGGAACTGAATTGAATCTTGTCTTTGTCGAGATATTCAATTCCATGGGAATACATTTTCATATAGCATTGTTGTTGAAGTGTATAATGATCTCCGGGTTCTGCTCATTAAACTTAGCATCAGTTCATGTAAGTCTCTCCAAGCCTCCCAGTATTCATCCTGCTGATCATTTATTACAGAACAATAATATTTCATAACATTCATATACTACAATTTACCCAACTATTCTCCAATTGATGTGCCTCCATTCAATTTTCAGTTTCTAACCACTACAAAAAGGACTGCCACAAACATTTTGGCACATAGAGTTCCCTTTTGCTTCGTAATATCTCTTTGAGATATGAGTCCAGTAGTAACAATGCTGGATCAAAGGGTATGCACAATTTGATAACTTTTTGAGCATAGTTCCAAATTGCTCCCCAGAATGGTTGGATCCATTCATAACAAAACCAACAATGTATCGGTGTCCCAGTTTTCCTGTATCCCCTCCAACATTTGTTACTATCTTTTCCTGTCATCTTAGCCAATCTGACAGGTATGTAGTGTTATCTCAGAGTTGTCTTAATTTGCATTTCTCTGATCAGTAGTGATTTGGAACAACCTTTCATATTAGCAGAAATAATTTCAATTATATCATCTGAAAAATGTCTCTTCATATTAATTGACCATTTATAGATTGTAGAATGGCCTGATTTCTCATAAATTAGAGTCAATTCTCTATATATTTTGGAAATGAGGCCTTTATCAAAACTTTTAACTGTAAAAATATGTTCCCATTTTATAATTTCCCATCTAATCTTGTTTGCATTTGTTTTGTTTGTACAAAAGCTTTTCAATTTGATATAATCAAAATTTTCTCTTTTGTGATCAATAATGATCCCTAGTTCTTCTTTGGTCACAAATTCCTTCCTCCTCCACCAGTCTTAGAGGTAAACTAACTTATGTTTATATAATTTATTTATAATCTCATTCGTTATGCCTAATCATGGCCCCATTTTGATCTTATCTTGGCATACTGTGTTATTGAGTCCATGCATAATTTCTTCCATACTAATTTCCAGTTTCCCCAACAGTTTTTTTGTCAAATAATGAACACTTATCCCAAGAGTTAGGATCTTTGGGTTTGTCAAACACTAGATTATTAAAGTTATTGATTATTTTGTCCTGTGAACCTAACGTATTCCATTGATCAACTAGTCTATTTTTAGACAATAACAAATGGTTTTGGTGACTATTGCTTTATGATATAATGTTGGATCTACGAGCTGTCGTCTCTAGAAGCTGCTGGATCACTCTCTGAGAAGAGATCTGCTGTGTCTTCTACTCAAATCTCTCCGACAGATTCTTCTTCCTGTAACGAACCGTTGTCTCCAGGTAGTTGCTGTTAACTCTTGTCCAGAGAAGTGACTTCCCTTCCTGCAGAGAGCCCCGTCAAGCCTGATGCAATGCAGAGTCTTTTTCTTGAATCCTTGCTCTGAATCTCCTCCAGCTCTTATCCTTCTCCAGGCCGATCTGCTCTCTGGGCCCAGTGCTGTCTCTTTTATCCTCCCAGAGAATGGGCATGGGATAATGCAAGGGCTTCTGGGAAGAACCACCTCAGCCAATGAGCCTGCTCCTTCCATCAAGTCAACCTGAGTTCTCACCTTGTAATTGTCCAACCTGAATTCTCACCTTGTCACTATCCAGACAACCCGAGTTCTCACTTAGTAATCCTAACAAAGTACATCTAGGCTGCTTTAATTTTATTTTTTTTTTCATTAGTTCCCTTGAAATCTTGATCTTTTGTTCTTCTATATGAATGTTGTTGCTATTTTTTTCTTGGTCATTAAAATAGTTTCTTAGCAGTCTGATTGGTATAGAACTAAATAAATAGATTACTTTAGTATAGTCATCTTTATTATATTCGCTCAACCTATTCAAGGGTACTTAATATTTTTCCAGTTGTTTAAATGTGACTTTATTTTGTGGAAAATGTTTTGTAATTTTGCTCATATAATTCCTGAATTTCCTTTGGCAGATAGATTCCCAAATATTTTATGCTATCAACAGTTATTTTGAATGGAATTTCCCTTTGTATCTTTTGCTGTTGGATTTTGTTAGTGATATATAAAAATGCTGATGATTTATGTGGATTTATTTTATATCCTGCAAGTTTGCTAAAGTGTGGATTATTTCTACTAGCTTTTTAGTAGAATCTCTGAGGTTCTCTAAGTATACCATCATATCATCTGCAAAGAGTGATAATTTGGTTCCCTCATTACCTACTCTAATTCCTTTAATCTCTTTCTCAACTCTTATTATGAAAGCTAGCATTTCTAAAACAATATTGAATAGTAATGGTGTTAGTGGGCAGCTTTGTTTTACTCCTGATCTTACTGAGAATGGTTCCAGTTTATCTCCATTACATGATTTTAGATTCTTACTAAGTTCTAATGAGATAATGAGATATTAGGTTCTTACTAGATGCTAAGTTGGTACTTAACAATTCTCTAGTTCCAGCCTTAGGGGGGAGTTTTACCCCTTTGAACTTTTGGGGAGGAGCTTGCATGCTTAGGAGGAGCAAGTTCATTGGTTGAAGTATTTTTCCCAGAAGCCCCTGAGTTATTCCACATCCATTCTTTGGGAGGATAAAGGAGGCAACATTGATTAAGGGAGAGGAGTCTCTACTCTAGGTCAGTGTTGGCAGCCAAGAGATTGAGTTGAGACAACAGATCTCCTCCCAGAGAGCAATCGGCAGTTTCTGGAGACAACAGAACTTTACACCATACTTAAGAGAATCAACATAAAAATTAATTGAAACAACTATTTTAGGAGAGTTACAGGATATATGAAGTATAGCAGCAAGATATAGAGAAGTTCAATTTAAAATGACTTTAGACAATGTAAACTACTCAGAAGTCTACTTGTTAAGACAAACTCAGAAACTATATGAATACAATTAACGGCACTTTTCACAGAATACATCTAAATTACTAGATATGCTACTTGCTAATTTTGACAATTCTTGCTAAATTAATTTGCTTAGTGCCATATCATTCAAAATACAAATGTGTGTATGAATGTATGGAGAGAGACAAAGACTGAGGATAATTAAATTTGTTTGGAAAAGCAAAAGATCAAAAACATAAAGAGAATTAATGAAAAATATATGAGAAAGCAACCTAGTAAAACCATATTTCAAACTACAACTATCCCTTCTGCATCACAGAGATTTTGGGCAGAGTGCCCCTCTGACCTGGAAAATCAATAAAAAAATTCAACCTTCCCTTTATACCAGAGAAGTCTGAATTATATTAAAATATAAAATATTTAATTTTATTCAATACTATATATATAGTATTAAAACACCCATTAGTGTGTTTCTAAAGGTTTTCTATCTCATCTGCTAGCCTTTGTTTTCTGCAGTTTCTACAAAACTTATCAAAAATTCCCATTTAATTTATGCCGACCCATGATGCATTGAAACCATAATAGGAAAAGTCATAATGTGAAAGGGATAACTGGATATTACAAAGTTGTAATCATGAAAACAATCTGGAATTGACTAGGAAATAAATTGGTGGTTTAGTGATTATAAATTAAGAATATAATACACCATGGTAAATGACCACAATAATCCATTTTTCATAAACCCAAAAAGCCAAGCTTTTGAGATAACAATTCATTATTTGATTAAAAATTGCTGTGAAAACCAGAAGACACTTTGACAGAAACTAGGCATAGACCAACATCTCATGTTGTATACAAGGATAAGGTCAAAATGAATAATTTATAAAGGGTCATATCATAAGCAAATTAAAGAAGTATGGGAAATTTGACCAGTCTGATCTATCAAGAAAAGAAATTGTGACCAAACAAGAGACAGAGAGAATCATGGGGGATAAAATGGATGATTATTATTGCATTAAATTAAAAAAGTGTTTGCAGAAACAAAATTAATGCAACTAAGATTAGAAACAAAAAAATAATGGGGGAGGGGTTATTGCAAGTTTCCCTGACAAAAATTTCATTTTTCAAATATGTAAACAATTTATTTAAATTTATAAAAATATGAGTCGTTCCTCAATTGATAATCAAAGATTATAAACAAGCACTTTTCTTTAAGCTTCTTATTAAAAAAAAATAACATATCCATTTGAAGGATTGGTAGACACAGGTGCAGATTGTACAGTTATTAGAGGTGCCAATTGGCCCAGTCACTGGCCAAAGATTAAGGCAGATACCTACATGTCTGGGGCAGGAGGATCAATAGCAGCAGAAGTTAGTGCTCAGGGTCAAGGGATTGTCTTTAGCTAATATCTGACCCATTTCAGCTATAAGAGATTGCTGGTTTAGCCCTTAACAAGTTAAGTTCTTTATGTGTCTATTAATACACTCACTTAATCTTTAACAAAGTTTCCTTGTTACTCACTTTCTGTGTCAGAAAGTCTTTTTCACTGGAATCTGGATCGGAGGTTTTGCCACTGGAATCAGGATTGTGTCTGTCCCTGTTTGGGCACCAAATTGTGATGGTCCAGTCTAGCTCCTCTGAAGGGCTCAGAATAAGTCCTTAAATGCGAAGGTCTGGGTTAGCTCCTCTGAAGGGCTCAGAATAAGTCCTTGTCAGAATAAGCAAAAGTCCTTGCCCCATGTTGTGGAAGCCAATATGAAAAGTTCTGTTGTCTCCAGAAACTGCCGATTGCTCTCTGTTAGGAGATCTACTGTCTCAACTCAATCTCTTGGCTGCCAACTCTGACCTAGAGTAGAGACTCCTCTCCCTTGCTCAATGTTGCTTCCTTTATCCTCCCAAAGAATGGTCGTGGAATAATACAGGGGCTTCTGGGAAAAAAATACTTCGACCAATGAACTTGCTCCTTCTAAGCATGCAAGCTCCTCCCCAGAAGTTCAAAGGGGTAAAATTCCCCCCAAAGGCTGGAACTAGAGAATTGTTAAGTACCAACTTAGCATCTAGTAAGAACCTAATATCTCATTATCTCATTAGAACTTAGTAAGAACCTAACAACATGATGCTTACTGATGGTTTTAAATAAATGCTCCAGACTATTTTAATGAAAAGTCCATTTATTTCTATACTCTCTAGAGGTTTTTATATGGAATGGATGTTGGATTTTATAAAATACTTTTTCTGCATCTATTGGAATGATCATATGTTTTTTGTTAATTTGGTTATTGATATAGTCAATTATGCTAATAGTTTTCCTAATATTGAACCAGCCCTACATTCCTGGTATAAATCCTACTTGGTCATGGTGTATTATCATTGGGATGATTTTCTGTAATCTTTTTTGCTAATATTTTATTTAAGATTTTTGCATCAATATTCATTAGGGAGATTGGGCTATAATTTTCTTTCTCTGCTTTCAACCTACCTGGTTTAGGTATGAGTAGCATATCTGTGCCATAAAAGGAATTTGGTAGGACTCCTTCAATCCTTATTTTTTCAAATAGTTTATATAGCATTAGAGTTAATTGTTCTTTAAATGTTTGGTAGAATTCACATGTAAATCCACTTAGTCCTGGTGATTTTTTTCTTAGGGAATTGATTAATAGCTTGTTCTATTTATTTTTCTAAAATGTGACTGTTTAACCACTTTATTTTTCCAGTATTCTATTTACCTCTTTACCTCCTTTCTTATTTATTTTCTATTTTGATTTATCTAATTCTGAGAGTGAAAGATTCAGATTGGCCACGATTATAGTTTTGCTGTCTATTTCTTCTTGCAGCTGTCATCTTCTCCTTTAAGAATTTAGATGCTACACCACTTGATGCATATATATTTAATGATAAGATAATGCTTCATTATCTATGCTACCCTTTAACAAGATACAATGCCCTTCCTCATCTCTTTTAATTAGATCAGTTTTTGCTTTTGCTTGATATGAGATCAGGATTTTGACTTCAGACTTTTTTGACTTCACCTGAAGCATAGTAGATTCTGCTCCAGCCTATTACCTTACTCTGTATATATTGCCTTTCTCTGATGTTTTTTTCCATTAAGAACATATTGTAGGATTCTGGATTTTAATCCAGTCTGCTATCAGCTTCTACTTTATGGGGGAGTTTACCCTATTCATACTTATGGTTAAAATTAAAAATTCTTTATTTCTTGCCATCTTGTTAACCCCTGATTATGCTTTTCTCCTTTCCATTCCCCTTACCTTTCCTTTCCCAATATATTTTTTAATATTTAAAATTAATTTTTATAATTATAACATTTTCTTTGACAGTACATATTCATAGGTAATTTTTTTTTTTACAACATTATCCATTGTACTCCCTTCTGTTCCAAATTTTTCCCCTCCTTCCCTCCACCCCCTCCCCTAGATGGCAGGCATTCCCATACATATTAAATATTTTATAGTATATCCTAGGTACAATATATATGTGCAGAACCGAATTTTGTTGTTGTTGTTGTTGCAAAGGAAGAATTGTATTCGGAAGCTAAAAATTATCTGGGAAGAAAAACAAAACAAAACAAAACAAAACAAAACAGTGCTCACAGTTTATACTCATTTCCCAGTGTTCCTTTTCTGGATGTAGCTGATTCTGTCCATCATTGATCAATTGGAATTGGGTTAGCTCTTCTCTATGTTGAAGATATCCACTTCCATCAGAATACATCCTCATACAGTATCATTGTTGAAGTGTATAATGATCTTCTGGTTCTGCTCGTTTCACTTAGCATCAGTTGATGTAAGTCTCTCCAAGCCTCTCTGTAGTCCTCCTGTTGGTCATTTCTCACAGAATAATAGTATTCCATAACATTCATATACCATAATTTACCCAACCATTCTCCAATTGATGGACATGCATTCATTTTCCGGTTTCTAGCCACTATGAAAAGGGCTGCCACAAACATTTTGGCACATACAGGTCCCTTTCAGTTCTTTAGTATTTCCTTGGGATATAAGCCCAGGAGTAGCACTGCTGGGTCAAAGGGTATGCACATTTTGATAACTTTTTGTGCATAATTCCAGATTGCTCTCCAGAATGGTTGGATTCTTTCACAACTCTACCAACAATGTATTAGTGTCCCAGTTTTCCCACATCCCCTCCAACATTCATTATTTGCTCCTGTCATCTTAGCCAATCTGACAGGTGTGTAGTGGTATCTCAGAGTTGTCTTAATTTGCATTTCTCTGATCAATAGTGATTTGGAACACTCTTTCATATCAGTGGAAATAGTTTCAATTTCATCATCTGAAAATTGTCTGTTCATATCCTTTGACCATTTAACAATTGGAGAATGGCTTGTTTTCTTATAAAATAAAGTCAATTCTCTGTATATTTTGGAGATGAAGCCTTTATCAGAACCTTTAACTGTAAAAATGTTTTCCCAATTTGTTACTTCCCTTCTAATCTTGTTTGCATTAGTTTTGTTTGTGCAGAAACTTTTTAATTTGGTGTAATCAAAATTTTCTATTTTGTGATCAATAATGGTATCTAGTTCTCCTTTGGACACAAACTCCTTCCTCCTCCGCAAGTCTGAGAGGTAGACTATGCCATGTTCCTCCAATTTATTTATGGTTTCGTTCTTTATGCCTAAACTTTGGACCCATTTTGATCTTATCTCACTATGTGGTGTTAAATGTGGGTCCATGCCTATTCTTTGCCATACTAATTTCCAGTTTTCCCAGCAGTTTTTGTCAAATAATGAATTCTTATTCCCAAAGTTGGGATGTTTGGGTTTGTCAAACACTAGATTGCTATTTTTATTCACTATCTTGCCCTGTGAACCTCACCTATTCCACTGATCAACTAGTCTATTTCTTAGCCAATACAAAATGGTTTTGGTGACTGTTGCTTTATAATATAGTTATAGATCAGGTACAGCTAGACTACCTTCATCTTGATTAGTCATCTTGAATATATTCCTTTATCTTGATTGTCATCTTGATTATATTCCTTCAACTTGATTGTCCTCTTGATTATATTCGCTTGGCATATCTAAGAGCACTTAATGTCTTTCCAATTATTTAAATCTGACTTTATTTTTGTAGCAAGTGTTTTGTAGTTTTGCTCATATAATTCCTGACTTTCCTTTGGTAGATATATTCCCAAATATTTTATACTATCAACTCTGAGGCTTGTCATGAAGTAAATTCTGAGAGAAAATGCAGAGCTCAAGCAGCTGTCTGCCTCCAGGCCGCCATCTTGGCCGGCAGTCTCCCTTCCCAATATTAAACTTATGAGCACCACTTTCCTCTCCCAGCCCTTCTTTTTTAGGATCCATTTTTTGGATCCTTTTTTGTGGTACAATTTCTTTTCTATCTCTAGTTTCTTTTTTTTATATTATAATTGTAAAACCAAAATATACATGTGTTCTTTATGTACATTCATAAAAGAAATATTGTTCCCAAGATTTATTTTTACCTTTGAATGTTTCTCTTGAGTCATATATTTGGAAATCAAACTTTTTGTTTGTTCATCAAAAATAGAAATTGAAAGTTCATCTTCTTCTTGGAAAAAAATGCTCATTTTGGCTGGTTAAGTTATTCTTGGCTGAATACCAAGTTCCTTAGCTTTTTGGAATATCAGATTGCAGGCCCTTCTATCCTTTAATGTGCATGCTGCTGCTAATTCCTGAGTAATCCTTATTGTGGCTCCTCTATATTTGAATTGTTTTTTTTTTTTTTTTTGGTTTTGTTTTGTTTTGTTTTGTTTTTCCTAACTGCTTGTAGTATTTTTAACTTGGTCTGATAGTTCTGAAATTTAGCCACTATATTTCTAGGAGTTTGGGTTTTGGGGTCTCTTTCAGTAAGTGATTAATGAATGCATTCAACGTCTTTTTAACTTCTGTTTCTATAACATCTGGACAGTTCTTTTCGATGATTTCCTGGAAAATAGTGTCTAGTCTTTTTTTTATTTTTCATCATAATTTTCAGTTAGTCCAATAATTCTCAGATTATCTCTCCTAGATCTATTTTCTAGGTCTGTTGTTTTCCCAAGTAGGTATTTAACATTTTTTTTTGGTTTAGCTTGACTGATTCTTGGTGTCTTCTTGAGTCATTCATTTCCATTTGCTCAATTCTGATTTTTAATGAATTTTTTCTTCATTTACTTTTATATTTCTTTTTCTAAGTTTCCAATTGAGTTTTTAAGTGAGTTTTTTTGTTCTATGGATTTTTTCCATTTCCCAAATTTTATCTTTTAGAGAGCTATTTTCTTTTTCCAGTTCATTAATTTTTTTCAATGATTTGTTTTCTTTATCCACTCTATCTTCAAAGGAGTGGGGTGACTTATACAGACCCTTTTGCCAAACTTCCCTTTCCTTTTCCTATTTTTCTTCTACCTCTCTTGTAAGAGCCTTTTAAAATTTTCTTCTATGAGAGTCTTTTGTGATGGGGACCAGATCATATACCCTTTTGGGGTTTCATCAGTAGACAATCTGTTTTTAGTCTCCTCAGGGTTTGAAGTCTGCTCTCTATCTGTCTAGAAGCTATCTATAGCTAGAGTACACTTTAATTTTTTTGCTTATTTTGACAAAAAAGAATCAAGGAAAATAAACAAACAAAAAAAGCAAATGCAGTCTACTTTTGGGCCAGTGTGGTGTTACCAGGATTCCTTTATAGACTACAAAAAGTAGCAGTGAGTTACAGCAATGGCTTCCTCTGAGCTCTGAGACTGAGAGTGCGCTGAGTCACTATGTGTAGGTATGGCAAGGTTCAGAGACACTCTAGCTTTTCAGGGTTACAGTATTTATCCCTGCTAATCTCCTGGCTTGCTGCCAGTCCAAAGAAGTTCATACTGAGTAAAGTTCTCCCTATAAGTGTTCTTAGTTTTACCGAATCCAAGGGGGACTACACCCTGCCCCTTCTAATCTGCTCAGTGTTAACTGCCTTTCATGCTCTTGCTTTCTGCTTGCAGTCTGCACTACATCTAATTGTCCAGCCCAGGAGCAAAAAGAGACTTTTTCTGGTGATATTTGAAGATATCTTCTGTTGGGAAAGTATTTTTTTTTCCAGTCAAACACTAATTCCAAGGCTGTATCATGAAAAAAAAAAGTATTCTGAGGGCAAGAAAGAGCTTAGATAAATGAGTCCATCCTTTCCACCATATTGGCTGGAAGTCCAAATGCATTTACTTTCAATTATTTGATATCATTGGTTTAAGACAGATTTGTTTACATAAATGGCATTAATGAACATTATAGGGGTGGCAGTTTTCTCCAGTAATCCCAGGATACAAATACAGACTCAAAAATAGAATAATAGGAAGACAATTATATAAAGAGCATATGTGGCCAACATATATTTGGCATTACAGGTAATTTATGCCATGTTTTTTTTTTTTTCTAAATGGTATCTTGATTCTCATTTTGGATAGAATAAAATCAAAAACTCAACTGGAAGGATTAGTTTTCTGGGTTCCTGAACTGAAAACTCTATAATTTAATTATATTCCACAAGTGGATTCTACAGGCCTTTTCTCTGTTAGAGAAAAAAGGTTGTAACATAAAAGAAAAATTTCTTCTAACATTCTCACTCTACCCTGGGAAAGAGGCAAAGGAAAAGATTAAGACTGATTCTTTTTCAAGAGTTAGCTTTTTCTTCAAAAGTATTTCTCTTTCAGCTTCCAGAACTAATATTCTTCTCATAATTGTCTTATTTTTGTTGAAGCAACCCAATCTTCCTGATGTTATAGTTGATTTATTGCTTAAAATAATATAAAGTATTAAAGATGAGGAAACTCTTTTTAATACTTCATTAACCTCTTAAAATATTAAATATTATTATGGATCAACATTTTTTTAATCTTTGAACATATTGCAAAGTATATGAGCTGTTCAAATTTTCAAACTATATACTATGAATACAACTAATGTAAGTCTTGAATAGACAAAAACATAAGATGACTTTGTTACTTTTACCTGCCTTTTATATACTTTAATTTAATCAAGTGAGTCAAGAGTATTAAATTGATCAGGAGTGCTATGATCAACACCCTGCTACATGTAAAATAATGGTATTTTACTAGATGATCTCTAAAGTCTCTAGTACTTGTAACTATGAAACAAGCTATTTCAAGATATTATCATAAAGCACATGTTCTATCAGATCTTGCAATATTTCAAAGTCCTTAGGGTTATATCAAGAAATAGCTCATAGCTCCATCAACCAAGGAGACCCATACATTATTATATAAAATATAACCAAAGATCAGCCCCAAAATGTTTATTATTTTTCAAAATAATTCAATCTCTTATCCATCTAGAAAGCATGATATAGTTGTCATCTTGAAATTTCCACAATAAAGTATTCAAATATTGAAATAATTTTAATATTATTTATATTGCCCTCCTGATGTGTTTATAGAATGTAATTTTGCTGGATTAAATAATAATTAATAAAATGTTTGTCTATGAATATATAAAAAGTAAGTCAACTAACAAGCATTTATTAACTACTTTACTATATGTCCTGAGACATTATATTAAGTGCTTATAAATTAATAATAATTATAACAACACCAACAACTGCATAATTTTCAATGTTTTTCAAATAATTTTATATGTCATTTTATTTGATGAATGCAGTAACCCTATGTGTTAGATAATGTTATTATTCCAATTTTACCTATATGAAAATAGGGAGATTATGTGATCTGCTCATGATCAAATAAGTAATAAATAAATGAGAAAGGACTTGAACCCAAGTTATCCTGATTCAAAGTCCAGCATTCTATTCCATCCAATTATATTCTATGCCAACTAGTTCCAGAAAAAAAAAAAAAAAAAAAGATAAAAACACAGTTTCTGTAATCAGCACAATTCATGTTCAGATTAAAAACTAAATGAGAGAATTGCTAGAGTTGGAACTTGAAATTTAGAAAGACCTGATTTCAAATCCTATCATATTTGTATGAATTAAGGATGTTAATTATATAATTATTTTTACTATGTACATGTATATATAAATGCTGATTTTATATTGCTATTGTACTGAATTTATTTCACTAATTAAGCACTTTGATTTCGTTGTTGTCAGTATTTCAGAACCTCAATCACATCACACCTTAGTAGATGGGTGTGAGATAAAATTTCTCTCAAAAAAAAAATCATCTGTTGATGAAATATTTGGTCATGTTTTTAATTTACTTAATTGTGTGGTTCCAACAGAAATATAAATCCTCTAGTTTATGTAACCCTGGGCAAGATACTTGATCACATTTTCTACCTTGTGAGGAGAAAATTATTTATGTATACATATATATTATGCATATTATAAAACATACACATATATAATACTCTTTTCAAATATTTTAGCGTTATAGAAATATCTATGTTCATTCAAGATAAATATGGAGTGGAAAATAATCTCAGGGAGTAGATTTAAGTAAGATAGAATTCTTTTTTAAATGAACAAACATTTTCCAAAATGACATTAGTAGTTAGGAGGTTGTGCTTAATTATATGGCTCTGGGAATTATGTCTAATTATGTCAGTGGTTTAAGACCCAATGCCATGGATCAATTAAGTCTGGAGGAAGGTTTGATTGTGACAGAATCATTGCATTTTTCTTAAGCAATGCCTGGTAAATTTCTACATGTGAAATTGTCATGAATTCCAATTATATTTCTGGTAAATATGATTACTACACTTGATTTAAAAATGGAAGATTTTATTAAAAATAACTGGACATGGCAGAAATTCATATATCTTTCTATTTGTTTAATTTAAATAAACATGGCTTAACTGTAGAAGTATAAAAAAACAGAACGTAGACAATATCCCAAAATTGGATTTTGGCCAAAACCTACCAAACTGGAAAAATGTCCATTTTCTCATCTAGCAGAGGCAGAAGAGTATCCTCAGAAAGTCTTGATGTAATAGACTTCAAGTTGAAGAAAAGAAATTCTGATAAAAGCCTCATTTTAAAAATATATAGAGAATTGGTTCAAATTTATAAGAATACAAGCCATTCCACAGTTGATAAATGCCCAAAGGATATGAACAGACAATTTTCAGATGATGAAATTAAAGTTTTCTATAGTCATATGAAAATGTTTAAAATCAATATTAATTAGAGAAATCCAAATTAAAACAACTCTGAGGTACCACCACATATTGACTAAGAAGACAGGAAAAGATAATGATAAATGTTGGAGGGAATGTAGAAAGCCTGGGACACTAATGCATTGTTGGCAAAATTGTGAAATGATCTCACTATTCTGGAGAACAATTTAGAACTATGCCCAAAGGATTATAAAACTAACTATACCCTTTGATCCAGTAGTACAAAAATGTTTGTAGCAGCTCTTTTTTTTTTTATGGCAAAGAATTGGAAAATTGGGAAATGGCTGAACAAGTTATAGTATACAAAGATAATACAATTTATTGTTCTATAAAAAATTATGAACCAGCTGATTTTAGAAAGGCTTGGAAAGGTTTACATTGAACTGAAGCAAAACAAGTAGAAGCAAGAATGCATTCCACATAGTACCAGAAAGATTGTGTGATGATTGACTATGAAAGACTTGGCTCTTCTAAGTGCTTCATTGATTCAAGGCAATTCCAATAGACTTTGGATAGAAAATGCCAAAAAAAATATATAGTTATGTGGGAGTTAATCATTGAGGAAATTAAAGGAAAAAGAAGGAATTAACAGATAGAAGAGTTCAATTTGATACTCTTCACAATAAACATTCCCCTTTCCCCCTGCCAAAGGGGGAATGAATTTAGATGTTAATCTTATTTAAAATTTACAATTTTATTCCATTATAGCACATTATACTCAAAACTCTGATAGATTCTGCAATTTTGGAAAGATTTTATTTTAATTTTTAATAATCATATTATTGATTTTAGTTGCTTTGTGAATTATGTAGGGAGAGAAAAATCAGAGCAAAAGGGAAAAACTATGACAGTGATAACAAACCTGAAAAAGGAAGTTAATAAAGCATATGACTATTTACATTTATTCTCCATAGGTTTTGTTTTTTTTTTTTTTCTGGATGCTGATAACATTTTCTGTCCACAGTCAACTGGGATTGGTTTAGATCAGTGGTCCTCAAACTTTCTAAATAGAGGGCCAGTTCACTGTCCCTCAGACTGTTGGAGACCCCGGACAATAGTAAAAACAAAAGCTCACACTCTGTCTGCACCCCTCAGCCTATTTGCCATAACCTGGCGGGCCCATAAACGTCCTCAGCTGGCTGCACGGGCCATAGTTTGAGAACCCCTGCAAGTTTAGATCATTGAAACACTGAGAAGAATAAAGTCTTTTCAACAGTGAGGTGCCACAGACTAGTCCCAATGGTATTGTGATGGAGAGAACTATCTGTACCTAGAAATAGGACTGTGGGAGAGAGTGCAGATTATAGCATGGTTTTTATTGTTTTCTGCTTGCAATTTGTTTTCTTTTTCATTTTTTCCCCTTTTTGATCTGATTTTTCTTGTGCAGCATGCTAATTGTGGATATATGTATAGAAGAATTTCACGTTTAACATGTATTGGATTACTTTCTCTAAAAGAAGGAGTGGGGGAAAGAGAAGGAAAAACAAATTAGAACACAAGGTTTTACAAAGGCAAATGTTGAAAATAATCTATTAATATGTTTTAAAAATAAAAGCATTAATAAAAAAAAAAAAAGAACTGAGATCTTTATCAAAAACACTGGCTAGCTGTAAAGATTTTATCTTAACTTTTTACTTCCCTTTTAATCTTGGTTCTGGGGGCAGCTAGGTGGCATAGTAGATAGAGCACCAGCCCTGAAATAAGGAGGACTTGAGTTCAAATCTGACCTCAGACACTTAACACTTCCTGCTTTGTGACCCTGGGCAAGTCATTTAATCCCAATTGCCTCAGGGGAAAAACCTTTTTGATTCTGTTGGTTTTGTTTGTGCAGAAACTTTTTAATGTAATCAGAGTTGTCATTTTGCTTTTTATAATGTTCTCTAGTTCTTCTTTGATCACAAATTCTGCCCTTTTCCAAAAATCTGATAGGTAAATTATCCTTTGCTCTCCAAATTTTTGTTTATTGAATTATTCTTTATGCTTAAATCATGTACCCATTTTAATCTTTTTTTAGTATGGGATATAAGATATAGCTCCATACTGAATTTCTGCCATTATTATCCAGTTTTCCCATAATTTTTTTTTGTAAACTGGAGAATTCTTATTGCAGAAGCTGATGTTTGGGGATTTATCAAATAGTACATTAATATAGGCCTTGATGTTGTGTGTCTCTAATCTATTCCACTGATCTACCACTCTAGTTCTTATCCAGGACCTAATAGTCTTGGTGACTGCTGCTTTATATTATAGTTTTAGGTTGGCTATTGCCAAACCATCATATTTTATATTGTTTTTCATTAATTTCCTTAATATTCTTGACCTTTTGTTCTTCCAGATGATTTTTTTCTAATTATATAAAATAATGTTTTGGCAGTTTGATTGGGATGGCATTGAATAAGTAGACCAATTTAGCAAAATTGTCATTTTATTACATTAACTCATATATATAGCAATATGTATTTTCCCAATTGTTTAGTTCTGATTTTATTTGTGCAAGAAATGTTTTGTAAGTATGTTCATATAGGTTTTGTTTTGTGTTTGCAGGAAGACCCCAAGTATTTTACTATGTCTACAATTATTATTATTATTATTTCTGCTAAAACAATTGTGATTAAGTGACTTGCCTAAGGTCATACAACTAGAAAGTGTTAAATGTCTGAGCCAGATTTGAATTCAAGTCCTCCTGAATTCAGGGCTGGTGCTCTAACCACTGTTATCACTTAACTGCCCCTGTCTGTAGTTACTTTAAATATAATTTATCTTTCTGATGGGCTTTATCATTAATCTATAGAAATGTTGATGATTTGTGTGGGTGTGTTTTATATACTACAACTTTGCTAAATCTGTAAATTTTTTCAAGTAGGTTTTTGGATGATTTTCTAAGCTTCTCTAAGTATATCATTAACTCATCTGCACAAAATGATCATTTTACATCCTCATTGCCTAGTCTCATTCACTTAATGCCTTTTCCTTTTCTTATTGCTAAAGCCTATATCTAGTAAAATATGAACAATAATGTTGATAACATGCATACTTGTTTCACTTCTTATCTTATTGGGAATGCACCCAGCTTCTTTCTATAGCAAATAATACTTGCCTTTGTTTTATTTTTTAATTAAATCTTTTTATTTATAAAACATATTCATGGATAATTTTCAACATTGATCCTTGCAAAACTTTCTGTCCCAAATTGTTCCCTCCTTCCCTTCAGCCCCTCCCCTCAAAGACAGGTAGACCAATGCATGTCAAATATATTAAAACTGGAAAGCTTTTTTTTTTTAATTTGCAATATCATGGTGATTTTATTTTATAGATAAGGAATCCCAGAAATGTGAAGAATATTAAGTTGGAGTAGCTAATGTAACCCCATGTTTAGAATTAAGACCTTTGATCTAGTCTTAAGGGGATCATTTATTAATTACAAAAATTTGTACCATTATCTTCAACTCTTTAGGTCCCACTTTCCACTATTATCCATCATATATTTATAAAGCATCTATTATCTACAAAGAATTGTTGTGGGCACTGTAAATACAAATATACAAAAAAATAATCCAAAATTATTTCCTTTATTCAAAGAAAAAATTCTATAGTCTTTCATATAAAATGAGTGCTACATTCTAGCCAATTTCTAAAAACTTATACCATTGATAATACCATGTATATATATTTTAAATTTATACTACATGAATTTTTATATTTAAAGTTAAATAGAAACTTTAGTTTTTATAAAGAACTTTACACATTAACTCATTTGATCCCCATTACTATCCTGTGAGTTTTGTGTTATTTTTTTTTCCATTTTACAGGTAAGGAATCTAAGACCGAGAGGTAATATTCCCATTTCTATGTCCGAAACTAAGTGTCTGTGGCAGGATTAGAAATCAAATCTTTTAATCTTTCTTTCTCCAAGATAACACTAATCATTCCCCTACAGATGAGTTTCTCCAGCTCTGTATATGAGAGCTGGCTAAAAGACTTCCACTGCATTATTAAGATAACCTCAAGACTCATAAATGGTCCAGGTTTTTTCACTTTTTTCATAGTTTCATAGTTTTTAATAATTAGATATTGATACTGCATAATAATAATAAGTATGTTCTTGAGAGAGACAGGGACAAACAGAGGTAGAGACAGACAAACAAACAGATAGAAAGACATAGAAAGAAAGAGAAGGAAACCAAGAATGGGGAAAAAGACAATGTACATATTCATATAGTTGTATGCATGTTCCACTAAAATTTTACTCAGATAGTTAGTCCTGACCTATATGCAATCTTGGATTATTGAAGGCTATGCAAATGGAATACAAACTCTTATGGATACTCTCAAGTTGGAAAAGCTTTAGGTGAAAACCAAAGTAATATATTGTGTTTTGCTTTCTGAGTTACATTGGTAAATATGTACAGATGTCTGTCACCAAAAATTGCTCATTAACTTTTGGTACATGACCTTCTGTGGACTATTGAGTATGTCTTCATAAGGCTTTGTTCTGTATTTGGAGGATATAAATGATGAAATTCCAGATTCAAGGAGAATATTCTTCACTAAAGTGTCTAAAAATGTAGAAAAACAGTAAATATTAATGCACAGTGAAACCTAATAAAAATGTCCTATTTCAAACGGTATCTTAAATACCTCCAAACTTTATTTCCATGACTTCGTGTCCAAAGAACAAAGAACTCCTGTTTTGATGGCTAAGAGAGTTATACTTTGGGAAGTTATATATAAAACCACAGGACAGGTCATGTCAGTCTACAAAATGCACAGGCCACATAGAGGGATCAGAGCAGTCTGGTAAAGTGACTTGAGAGCTCAAAGGTATTTCTAAGGTACTGCAATTTCTTCTTGAATATATCTCTCAACCTCCCTTCACCCCCAAGATAAAGTATTCTGTTTCCCAGATACCATCTGGGATACTAAGGGTCTCAGTATGCGAAGAGGTCAAATAGTGAAGAATTCTCCAAATGGTAATAGAGTGAGATGAAAGTCAAACATAAAAGCATCTACATCATGACTCAAGATTGATAGGCAACCATGGGGGCTGAGGCAGGCAAGGATGAGAGCTCACCATGTGTCTGCTCCGGAACAGAATGTCAGCCAATAATTAACAATCCAGGCCAATAGTCAGACAAGTGAAAAAATCAATATGCTAAACTCTTTCTTCAGAGGCTTCAACCCTCCCCAGTGATGACTAGAGCTTTACTGTGCTTGTTCAGCCCTCCCTAACCCTCCTTCTGCTCTGATTATTCTCGGCAGCTCATTCCCATCAGTCACACTCCTCACAGAGCTCCCCAGCAATCACACAAAACCAGTTTCCCAGGCACAGCCCTGCCAGATGTAAAGTCTAAAATCATGCAAATTTCTCTTCATATCATATAAAACAAATACAGAGGGACCTTCATTCAACAGATGTGCCAAGGGAAAACATCTAGGAATTGCTCTAATATTTTCTGCTTTTAATGAAAGGTAATTTGGATAATTTTCTGCTCCTCCCTTCCAAGAAGCTCCATTTTAATTTTTTGAATAGTATTACAGATCTCTTGCATGCATTCATATGGATTTTTTTCACATCACTTTGATCACATAGAACAATAAGTCAATCCATTCAGCAAACTATTTGCAGGAATCCTGCTAGTGGATTCTGCTTTTTCAGAGGCAGTCTATACCAGTTTAAAATGTGACATTAATAATCTTTGGATCAAGGATCCAAACCTGTGATTTGTTGAAAAGATTTTTGGAATTCAGTTTATTTGGTTCTTGTCACTGACCAGAAAGAGGACTCTATGAAATGTTATTAGTGATAAAAGTGAGTAATTTTGTCCACCCATCCTCACTTAACACTAGCAAAATGCTAGTTCATTATGTGACATATTTATACTTCTCACTTCAAAAAATTAATACATATAGGAATTTGGGGCTGCTACTGCTTTTTAGGAGATTGAAGGAAGTGTTTTGGTGCCAAATGATGATAGTCACAGTGTTATATTTATAGTCTGCTTTCCTTAAATTAACTTAATTGATCACAACAACAACAAGCAAAAGTATGCCAGAATCATTATCCCCATTTTATAAAGGAGTCAACTGATGCTTAAAGAGGTAAAGAATTTGTCTGATTTGAAAATGAGAAAGCTAGGACCCAGAAACATCATACTACTTTTTAAAGATAACACAGTCATGACAAAGGCAGCATTTGACATTAGACCCTATGATTATAGTACTTTTCTACTGGCCTTGAGGAATTAGAGATATGAGCAAGGAAATTGGCCTGGGTATCAAGTCAGTCAGCAAGTCAGTCAAATAGACATTTATTCTGTTCCAGGCTGGAACCTAGGGATATAAAAAAGTTAAAAATAGTCCTGGCCCTCAGAGAACACATAATCTAAAGGAGGAGCCACCATATAAAACATACAAAATAGAAACAGGGTAATCTTTGAAAGAACTAGCCTTAAAGAGTTCATAAAAACAAGAAGCTTTTCTCTAAAATTTAATTTCTTTTGACTTTTCTTGCTCTTCAACTATGCTAGTATCTTTTATTTTCAATGGAAATAATTTTTTTTTCAAGTTTGGAGGATTTAACTAAGATTTAAAGGAAATCAGAAAACCCAGGGAGCAAAATTAAGAGGAAAAGGATTCCAAGCACGTGGACAGCCAATGCAAAGGCATTGAGCCAGATCATAGAGCAAGTAACTGTACCAGAAAAAAGGAAGGAAAGCAGTATCAGTGGATTATAGAGGATATGGAGGGGTTTGATACAAGAAGATTGGAAAGATAGAAAGATTGGATAGAGCATTTTAAAAGCAAATCAGAGGGTATTATGTTTTATAGTTACAAGTAAAGCAATAGAGTTGGAAAGTTTTATTTATTTCTATTTGTTTGTTTGTTTATAAAGAAATGGCACATTCAAAAAATTTCTTTAGGGAGATTGCTTTTATAACTTAGTGGGGGATAAACTGAAATGAGGAGAGACCTGAAGCACAGAAATCACCAAATGGCTATTGTAATCATCCAAGGATGAAGTATTAAGGTCCTGAACCTTGGTTGTGGCAGTTTCAGAGGAAAGAAGGGGTTGTATACAAAAAATGTAAACAGGAATTGACAACAGATTGGATATGAGGCAAGAGAGAAGGATAAAACCTAAGCAGGGATAACTGGGATGTACTTCTTTGCTTTAATAGATATACTTTTCTTTAAAGGAGAAATTTCAAATAGTTTACTATACTAAAGTGGAATATAATATAGCAATTATCATATAACATAAACATAGATTTATAGCATCTTGTTTCACTAAAAGAAAAAGTTTCCTACTTTCAGTCATTAGTATGAAACATTGCTTGATATTTGCCTGGCATAATGTCCAAATTACTATTCAAATTTCAGAAGAATGATTTTAAAAACTGGCAAAAAAAGATTGCTACATGTGTAATGAAAGTTAAAAAATCATATGTACAAACACTCAATGACCTACATTTCAATTTACATCTCCCCATAGAAATTTAGCAATATACAATTAGTTGAAAATCCCCCCAAAATGTCAACATGTGGATACAAAGAAATAATATTGCAAACATTAAAGTACTATACAAATGATAGCTGTAGTGATGATGATGATGACATTTAATCATATATATTTTGCAAAATCAGAATTTTGAGGGAGGTTTTTCTCCCTCTTTCACTACTAAAAGTTATGTTTAAAGTCTATTGCATTTCACAGAAGAAGAATGTTGGCCCTAAATCTCCACTTTCCCTGGCAACCTTTCACTGCTATTCTCCCAAACATACACACACACACACATACACACACACACACACACACACACACACACACACACACACAGAGTTTATCAGTTATTTTAATGTGAAAATGAAAAGAAAGTTGCATTCTAATGAGTAACACAACATGGGAAATTTTATTGAAATAGAAAGCTAAGAACAAAAATACTCAATAATTATTTTATTGATGTGCAGAAAATGAATTATTCATGCTCTCAAAGTATCTGTGTATAATTCTAATTACCTGCTTTTAAAGGATATGAGATCCACTGAAAATACATTAACAATTTTGATTGAACACCTGCTATCCAGTAGAACATAGCAAGCATCCAATTCCAAAGTGTTCTATGTGTATATATGTATGTGTATATTCACACAGGTGTATGTTCTGATTGATTGATGAGCATAATATTGTTTATAAGATACTGTTTTATTTGGTCTTTCATATAATATTTTGTTAGATTATCCGAGACAATAAGGACACCATACCAAGTGTTAGAAATAATTTAAAAATGCTGGGTTTTCCACCTTTTTTTGAAAATATTTAATCTCTTCATTTGTGAATGCTAATGTAAAGGTAGAAGCTGAATCCCCACAGCATCTGGCATAATACCTGCACACCATCATTATAATGGCAACAACTTATTGATTACTTTCAAAATCAGAGACAGAGAAAAATTAGGTAAAGCAATAAAAAAGGAGGAAAATTACAAAAATGCAATTAAAAACTTAAAAAAGAGGTGCAAAAATATTGAATAAAAAGGACATCTTAAAAACAAGATTTCACAAATACAAAAAAGTTGCAAAAATAAATAATAAAAACTCATTAAAAAGCTGAATTGGTGAAAGAGTTAACAAAAAATAGCATGTAGGAAAATGCTAGTGAGAAAAGGAAATATTAGTCATTATAATTGTGAATGTGACTGGAAAGAACTCACCTAGAAACAGAAGTGGATATCAGAAAGTATTAGAAAGAAAACCCAACAATATAGAAAAAGACACTTGAGGGGCAGCTAGGTGGCGCAGTGGATAGAGCACCAGCCTTGAATTCTGGAGGATCCAAGTTCAAATCTGGCCCCAGACACTTAACACAGCCTAGCTGTGTGACCCTGGGCAAGTCATTTAACCCCAGCCTCAGGAAAAAAAAAAAAAAAAAAAAAAAGAAAAAAAGAAAGAAAAATATAATTGAAAGAGTAATAGAGAACCACAGAGAAAGTTAAAATGAGGAAATAAAATTGAATTTATTATACTTCAAGTAGAGTAAAAAAATAAAAAAAGCAAGAATATCTATTGTGATCTCAGAGAACCACAAAAGCCATGTAAGACATCATTAAAAATAGATAAGCAAATAAACTACATTTTGCTAAAAAGAAACATAGATAATGAAGTCAAACAATACTAAACATATATTTACCAAAAGACTTGGCATAGTAAAGAAAAGCTATGGAAGGAAATAGAAAATTGTACTAGTAAGAAACCATAAGTTTTTTCCTGTCAGAGCTAGAAAAATCTAAAACAGGAAATAAAGAAGAAAGAATGCAAGGAGATACATATAATTTTAGAAAATTTAGGTAGGAGAGATCTTTAGCAAAAAATGAATGAGAATAGTAAGAAGTCTATCTTGGTCTTGGCTATACATGGCATATTCACACACCAAAAAGGAAAATGTTCATGTATTAGAGCAAAAATTTCACAAAATTAAAAAAAAATTAATGTGCACTTTTTAAACCATAACACAACAAAATTACATTTGATAATGGGCTATAAAATTATAGGTTAACGTTTTTTGGAAGCTAAAAAAGCTGATGGTAAAGGTCAAAACACACATCAGAGTAATTAAATTTTACTAAAGAGAATGTCAACAATCAGACAGCATGCCAAAATTTGTGGAATATAGCCAAAGCAGCAATGAATGTTGAAAGTAATTTTCATTGCATCATTATCTGAAAAAAATTGCATTTACTAATTCTGCCTTTCTACATTTGATTTTGAGATCTTTATGTTTTAATATATGGTCAGTTTTTATGTAGGTTCCATGATCTACAGAGAAGAAAATATACTCCTTTCTGTTGCCATTCAATTTTCTCCAAAGATCTATATACCTAGCTTTTCTAATATTTTGTTTACCTCCTTAACTTCTTTTTTAATTTATTTTGTGGTTTGATTTATCTAGTTTTGAGAGAGCAAGATTGAGATCTTCTGCTATTATAGTTTTGCTGCCTATTTCTTCTTGTAGGTCACTTACCTTCTTTAGGAATTTCCATGCTAAACTACTTGGTGCATATATTTAGTATTGATATTACTGCATTTTCTATAGTATTCATTAGCAAGATATAATTTCCTTCATCTCTTTTAATTAGATTAATTTTTGTTTTTGCTACCCATGCTTTTTTTTTAAACTTTACCTGAAACATAACAGATTTTCCTTCAGCCTTCTATCTTTACTCTGTATGTATCATTCTGCTTTAAATTTGTTTCTTGTAAACAGCATATTGTAGGTTTCTGGCTTTTAAACAAGACTTCTATCTGCTTCCATTGGAAAGTTCACCCCTTTTACATTTATGTCTAAAACTTCTATATCTGTATTCCTTGCCATCTTATCAACCCCAAATTATAATTTTCTCTTTCCTTTTCCCTTTTCCCTCCTCCCCAGTATTTTACTTATGAGCACCAACCAGCCCTCCCTCTTTAGAGTACCTCCCCCTTACTATTTCTATTTTCCCTTCTATTAGCCTACTCCTTTAATTTTTCCCCTTTCCCCTTCCACTTTCCTATAAGGTGAGAGAAATTCCTCTGTGAAACTAAATCTGTCTAATATTCTCTATTTGAGATAAATCTGATGAGAGGAGGATTCACACAATGTTCATCACTCTCCCTTCTATCCCTCAATTATAATAGATTTTCTTTGCCTCTTCATGAGATTTATTTTTAAAATTTTAATTCTACTTTCCTCTTTTTTCAGTACAATACCCTTTCCATGTCATTTGTTTTTATATTATAAGAGTAAAATCAAATTAGATATGGCCTCTCTATGTATACTCATAACAGAGATACAGTTCTCAAGAATTATTTTTCTCTTTAATTATTATGCTTCTTTTGAGTGATATATCTAGAGGTCAAATTTTTTGTTCAGCTGTGGTCTTTTCATCAGAAATATATTGAAGTTTCACTGAATATCCATCTTCTTCCCTGAGAAAGAATGCTCAGTTTAATGGGATCATTTGTTCTTGGCTGCATTCCAAGTTCCTTTGCTTTTCGGAAGATCAAATTCTGGGCCCTTTTATCATTTGAGGTGGAAGCTGATAGGTCCTGGGTAATCCTTATTGTGGCTCCTCATGATTTGATTTTTTTTCTGACTGCTTGTAATATTTTCCCTTGGTCCAATAGTTCTGAAATGTATCCACTCCTTAGAGTTTTAATTTTGAGGTCTCTTTCAGGAGGTGTTTTTGGTGAATTCTTTCAGTGGCTAATTTACCTTCTAATTCTAGAATATTAGGGCAATTCTCTTCAATGATGTCCTGAAAAATAATGTCTAGGCTCTTTATTTCATCATGGTTTTCCAGAAATAAAATTGGATTGCCTCTTCTAGATCTATTATCCAAGTCAATTGATTTCTCAAGTAGGTATTTTCTAATTTTTTCTACTTTTTCATTTCTTTTTCTTGATTGATTCTTTTTTTATCCTGAGCCAATTGGGATTAAGTGACTTACCCAGGGTCACAAAGCTAAGAAGTGTTAAGTGTATGAGGCTGTATTTGAGCTCAGGTCCATCTGACTTCAAGGCTGGTACTCTATCCACTGCACTATGTACCTGCCTCTGCTTGATTGATTCTTCATGTCTCATAGGGCCATTCATTTCTATTTGTTCAGTTCTGATTTTTAATGATTTTTAATGAGTTATTTTATTCTATGGATTTTACCCCCATTTCACCAATTCTGTTTTTTAGGGAGTTGTTTCCTTTTTCCATTCTGTCAAACCTATTTTTAAAGAGTCATGTTTTGTTTTTTCATTTCACTAAGCCTATTTTGTAATGAATTTTCTTCAGATAATTTCTGTGTTTCCTTTTCCAAATTCTCTTGCAAAGTTTTTCTTCTGGCACTCTTTTAAGATCTTTTTAAATTTCTTCTAGGGGAGCCTTGTGTGATGGGAACCAGTCTATATCACCCTTTGAGGCTTCATCTGGAGACAATCTGATTTTACTCTCTTCAGTGTCTGAAGTCTATTCTTCTCTTTCACCATAAAACCTATCTATGGTCAATGCTCTTTTTGTTTATTCATTTGTTTGTTTGTTTGTTTGTTTGAAGTTGAGTTCTGTATTTAGGGGAAGGGAGATTACCCAAGCTTCCTCTTCAACCAGTAACAGCTTTGCTGGGCCAGTGCTGACTCACTCTTTGTGCTGGGTGGGCATGGCCAGGTCTTCTTCGATTCTAGGGCATAGGGGTTCTCTATTTACCTTTTGTGTGTGTGTTTGTGTTAGATGTTTCAAAATTTTTCTGCTAATCTATTGGCTTGAAGCCAGAGCAAAGTAGCCAACACTGTTGTAGATTCTCATGCATAGATTCTCCACCTCACAGACTCCCACCACCTTGGGTCTATAAAGCCTGCATTGGCGTCTGTACTTGGCCTGCTTGTGCTTGTCCCGCCTCCCTCCTTGTCCGATTGAAATAGACATTTTCTTTAGATCTTTGAAATTATCTTCTGCTAGTAATTTGTTATAATAGCAATATTTCTGCCAGTTCAGAATTAATTCAGAGATTGGATTTGCTATTTAGTCTAAGGGTCATGGGAAGAGGTGCATCTTCTCTGCCATCTGGGCTCTGCCTCTCCAAGCAACCTCATCTCATATCACATATCAAGTTAATTAGCAACTCCATTATTAATGAGTGTACTCTAAAAATAATCATACAAATGAGCTGCTGTATCACAAGCATTATCTACTTTTGATATTCTTCAAAAATGTACCTTAAATTCATTCATCTGAGAGGATTTCTCTATTTTTCAGGACAATGCCTGTCCTAAACTTTCTCTTTGAAGCATTTTTATCAGTTTTAATTCAACTATTTCTCCCTTCCTTTCCAGCAAGCATATTATTCCCAGATTAAGACATTATTATGTTATAGTATCAAAGAATCTTAGAAGTGACCTATTCTGAATAAGAGGTGGTATATATAAATGCATTTATATATACATATGCATATACAATATCTCACTAAATATCATATTGAAATATTCTTATAACCTACGATTTGCTTCTTATATTTAAATAGATAGATGGTAGATAGATAGATAGATAGATAGATAGATAGATAGATAGATAGATAGATAGATGAATACATAGTAGAATTGTAATGTGGAGAGAGCTTGTAAAAAACTGCAGAGTCAAATAGCATTTAAATATCAATTAGTATTTTATCCCAAAAGAAATAAACATTTGACTAGAGATTTTGATGAATAGTTACATGTTTTATATCTGTGATTTAGGAATGCCTTTTATGCAGTAATATGATGACTGGCTTAGTGATGAAAAATACGTAAATCAGTAAGCTATCAAAACATCCCTAAATATTTTTCTCAATATAGGGATTGGGTAGTATTATAGATTCTCTCATGCAGCAGAGCCAGCCATTAGATTAAGAGAGTGAAATTTAATACTTATGAGCTCATCTTAGACTTGGGTTTGGAACTCATCTGACAATAACTGGAAATTCATTTTTAAAATGTGCTTTTTTTGGTTTTGGCTATCTGTGATCTTCTTTTTTAGTAGTCAACTCTTTTCCTCCTCCGTATTTTATTTTCTCCAGAAAAAAATATGTATTGCCCTATACCAATAAGAAGTGATTAAGCAGAGAACGAGGAAGAGTATTAATTTGAGTGGAGAGAAGAGAACATGTAAGAGAAATATAGTTAAGAAAAACATTTTAATGACAACTAATTTGATTGTAGATTAAAGAATGTTAAAAGTAGAAGTCTAAGTTTATAGATTGTGACTAGATATCTTAAAGTAATAGAGACATTAGAAATAGGAAAGCATTTAGGCTGAAAGATAAGGAATTCTGTGTTGGTTATATAGAACTTGAGCTTCCTATGAGATACCTAGTTGGCAATGTCTAACTAGGGATCTGGTAATATGGGAAGGGAGCTTTGGAAGTCATATTAATAGATATGATAATCTAATGTTGCTGATGTGTTTGTAAAATATTGAAATAGAAGAAAGACAGAGAGTGAAGAGAGGCAGAGTGAGACACACACAGAGGCATAAAAAGAAAGAACATTTAGGAAGTAAAATATGGTTAATGATCCCACAGGGATTTTTTAAAGGGTCACCAAAATTGCAGAAAACCAAGAGGAAGTAAAAATATTAAGAGCAAAAAAAATGTATAGAAGAAAAGGGTAGTCAAAAATGTCAAATGCTGAAGAGTTTTCAAAAGGGATGAAAACTCAGAGGGAAAAATTCATCAGACTGAAGAATTAAATGTTTGTCATTTTTTTCATATTTAGAGAAATTTATTTTGGATGTGTGATGTCAGAAGCCCCAAAGTAACGAAATGAGAAGAGAAAAACAAAATTGGCAACAAGGATAGTCTGTTTTTTGTTTTTTGTTTTTTTGTTTGTTTTTTTTTTGTTTTTGTTTTTTTTTTTTTCTCTAGTAGTTTGGATATAAAAGAGAAAACAAATAACAGGACAAATGGCCATTTAATCTCTGTTTTTTGAATGTTTTCAGATGACGGTTCTTCAAATAGTGGAAGATTACTATTATATCTTCTGCAACCCAGCTCATTACCAATCTTTAAACCTAACCTCCAGGATTAGCCTCTCAAAAAGAAAGTTTGAGAATGAGGAAGGAAATGGTGTAGTTTCTTGCAATAGATAATAATGAGATTTGATATGCCATTTAAATATTGGACAAATATTTATATTACTTCCTGTGAGATTAGAATTGATCCCTCTGAAAGAAAGTTTATCTGCCTTCACTTTGCATATAAATTTCCTCTGTAATGGAACTTCAACGTATTTATGAAATAAGTAAGTTTTGTCAAACTGTGCTATAGAAAAATAATGTCATGATAAGACTTTTCTTCATTTCAACTCACTGGTTTATGTGTTTTCCGAATTCTGTACTTTTGCTATTCAATTTATATCTAATTCCTTTTCTCTACTTAAACAAATGCATGAAGTAGTTACTATTATTTTATGAATTATATTTTTGTGTGATCACTTGTTTACAGTAATTTTCATTGTAATTGAGATGTGTTACTTTGAAAGTATGACAGTTTGTCATAGTATTGTGGTGAATGTACTTTTCATAAGTCTGTATAGTACTAAAAGACTAGAATAGTACTAGTAGACTTTAACTACTAAGGTCAGTCTTGAGGTGCATATGTTATCTTCTATGACAATTTATTATGCTTGAAGTCAGGAAAAGTACTAATCTTTCTAAACTCTGCTAGTATTTGTATAATCTTAGACATATTGGTCATTTAACCTCTCTTGTTCTCCGTTTTCTCATCTACAATATGGAGGTGGAATAAAGTAACCATTAATTTCCTTTCCAGTTGGAGATCGATGAAAAAATGAAAAAAAAATTGTTACTTGAATAAATTTTGTGTGTGAATTAATAATTTCTGGGATGTCATTTAGGATTAATGCTTTTAGTTATGCTTTATTTTACCTGAGGAAAAACAATTATTGATTTAATATCACAAAAATTTGGGTTCAGACAGGTTGAATTTCTTTATGTAGCAATTAGGATAATTTGTCAACATTTATAAGAATTTTGATTCCAGATTTAAAGATAAAATCTTTACACTTACACCATAAGATTTTTGGTTAATTATTAGAAATCTGTATGACTTAATGGTCTCATTCAGTTTCTCTTCAACCTCTACATATTCAAACAGCCAGCCAAAACAATAGAATTATAGACTCTTAAAATGGGATCATTGCTGCTATACAAACTATATAGAATAAACTCTTCTTTCTCAACAATTAGTAGATACTGATTCCCTCAGCTGACTTTGCAGGCTAAATCCAATCAAGAGAAAATTAAGATTCCTAATATAGCCTGCTAGTTGGTCTTCATCCCTAAAATTTTTTTCTTCTACAACTCATTCTTCATTATGTTGTCAAAATGGTCATATCCCTTTCACTTGCTCAAACATACACACACACACACACACACACACACACACACACACACACACACGCAACTTCAGTGACTCCCTATAATCTATAAAAATCAAATAAAAAATTCCACGTTTGACAATCACAACCTTTCATAATTTGAACTACTCACTCTTCTTCTAATCTTTTTCATACCATATCTATAATTTCTTTAATCCAAAGATTTTACCTTCTTTGCTGCTTCTCAAGAAAGATATTTCATTTCTCAACTCTGAACTTTTTCACTGGCTGTCATTCATTCCCAGATTTTTTTTTTCCTTCCTATTTCTACCTCTTGACTTTCTTTCCTAGTTTGCTTAAAGTCCCAGCTAAAATTCTACCTCCTAAACAAAACTCTTCCAATGCTTGTGTCTTCTTTCAGCTGATTATTTCCTATTTATCTTGCATATTTTTATACATAGTTATTTGCATAGTGTCTCTCTCCCTCTTATATTGCAGAGTAAATACAACTTGAAGGTAGAATTTTATTTTATTTATTTTAATAATAACTTTTTATTTTTAAAATATATGCAAGGATGGTTTTCAACATTCATCCTTACAAAATCTTGTGCTCCAATTATTTATCCCTCTCTTCCCCCCATCCCCTCACTTAGACAACAAGTAATACAAAATATGTTAAACATGTGTAATTCTTCAATACATATTTCCACATTTATTATGGTGCAAAAGAAAAATCAGATTAGAAAAGAAAAAAAATGAGAAAAGATAAAAATGTAAACAACAATAAAAAAAGATGAAAATACCATGTTGTGATTCACATTCATTTCTCACAGATCTCTTTCTGGATGCATATGGTTCTTTGCATCACAAGTCTATTCCAATTGGCTGAATGACCTCATTATTGAAAAGAGCCATGTACAGCAGAGTTGGTCATCACATAATCTTATTGTTGTCTTGTAAAATGATCTCTTCCTACTCATTTCACTTAGCATCAGTAGATGTAAATCTCTTCGGGCCTTTCTGAAATCATCCTAATGATCATTTCTTACAGAATAATAATATTCCAAAATTTTCATATACCATACCTCATTTGATCAATCTCCAACTGATGTTCTAGGATATTATTTTTAAAAAATACTTAAAAACTACTAAAACAACAGAAATGTTCATACCTAAAATATCTTTCTTTGAAAAATACAATTTTTTGATTAACTTGTTGCCATAAGTTTTCAAGCACATTTTCTTATTCATTTTAAATGAATACAATTAAGACATTTTTGAACTTTTTTTCTCTTTCATTTGATTAAGTTATTAACTTCTTTACGGAAATCTTGCAAAGGACAAGGTAAAGACAAAACATATATACCTGTTTGCAAATTGTTAATGTTATTTTCTTCCTGAAATTATATTTTTATTTATTTGAATGGGCTTTTTCAGACATAATTTTTAGGTATTGGGGGTATTACTTAATCCATAAACAATTTCCCATGAAAAGCTGAAGATTATTTTTGAGCACTTAATTAATTTTTCATGTATTCATTCAGTATTTCATGAAATTCACAGACAACCATGCATACCTTAGCTTTAATATAACCATGTACCCTAAGGGTTTTCCTTTTTAAAATGTTTACTTATTTAAAACTAAATACAAAACAAGAAAAAAAAACAAAAAAAGAAAAAAGACAACAGGAAAATTAAAACGAACAAGAACATTATCATGTCACTAGCAGAACATCAGATAGAATTCAAATATGCAATAATGAATTTCCATTTCAAGAAAATATATGTAATAATTGAAGAGAATATAACCATAGCTATGTGACTTTGCTGATTTGTGTACATATGTGTGTATATGTGTGTTTATATATGCATAAATGTATATGTTTATATATGTATTTGCACTTATATAAATGTATATATGCACACATGCATATACATGCATATATACATACATGTGTGTATAGTTCTCCATTAAACTCATTCCAAATGGGGGTAAGTCTTCAGAACTACCAATACTGCTCCAATCCTTCCAAAGTTTTTATATCACTTATTCCTCAGTTTCACTCATATGGCATAAGTAATTATTTATTTTACCTTTTGCTAGACAATTTTACTTTTTGGAGTTTGATTATAGTCAGATCCAACCTAATCTTACTCTTTTGAAAAAAAATCAATGTCAAAATTAAAGATATGATTCACATTTTCATGCAAAAAACAAAGAATTTGTCCTTGTTGAGTCTTTTGAAATTAGTCTTTGGTATTTTTTCCTTCATCAATCTAAGAAAAGATATTTTCTTTCTTTGTCTTTCCCTTGTCTTATGCAAAGTTTCCCTAAGAAAAGAAAATAAATATTTTTTAAAATAATTTTATAATTATAACATTTTTTGACAGTACATATACATAGGTAATTTTTTTTACAACATTATCCCTTGCACTCCCTTCTATTCTAAATTTTCCCCTCCTTCCCTCCACCCCCTCCCCTAGGTGGCAGGCATTCCCATACATATTACATATGTTATAGTATATCCTAGATACAATATGTTTGAAGAACCGAAAGTTTGTTGTTGTTGTTGTTGTTGTTGTTGTTGTTGTTGTTGTTGTTGCAAAGGAAGAATCGGATTCAGAATGTAAAAATAACCTGGGAGGAAAAACAAAAATGCAAACAGTTTGTACTCATTTCCCAGTGTTCCTTCTCTGGGTGTAGCTGATTCTGTTCATCATTGATCAATTGGATCTGAATTAAATCTCTTTGTTGAAGATATCCACTTTCATCAGAATACATCATCATACAGTAATGTTGTTGAAGTGTATAACGATCTCCTGGTTCTGCTCATTTCCCTCAGCATCAGTTCATGTAAGTCTCTCCAAGCCTCTCTATATTCATCCTGCTGGTCATTTCTTAGAGAACAATAATATTGCATAACATTCATATACAATAATTTACCCAACCATTCTCCAATTGATGAGCATCCATTCATTTTCCAGTTTCTAGATACTACAAAAAGGACTACCACAAACATTGTGACACATGCAGGTCCTTTTCCCTTCTTTAGTATTTCTTTGGGATATAAGCCCAGTAGTAGCACTGCTAGATCAAAGGGTATGCACGGTTTGATAACTTTTTTGTGCATAATTTCAGATTGCTCTCCAGAACGGTTGGATTATTTCACAACTCCACCAACAATGCATCAATGTCCCAGTTTTCCCACAGCCCATCCAACATTCATCATTATTTTTTCCTGTAATCTTAGCTAATCCCACAAGTGTATAGTGGTATCTCAGAGTTATCTTAATTTGCATTTCTCTGATCAATAGTGATTTGGAACACTCTTTCATATGAGTGGAAATAGTTTCAATTTCATCATCTGAAAATTGTCAATTCTCAATATATTTTGGAGATGAGGACTTTATCAGAAGCTTTAACTATAAAAATGTTTTCCCAATTTGTTATTTCCCTTCTAATCCTGTTTGCATTAGTTTTGTTTGTACAAAAGCTTTTTAATTTGATGTATTCAAAATTTTCTATTTTGTGATCAATAATGATCTCTAGTTCTTCTTTGGTCACAAATTCCTTCCTCCTCCACAAGTCTGAGATGTAAACTATCCTATGTTCCTCTAATTTATTTATTATCTTTTCTTTATGCCTAAATCATGGATCCATTTTGATCTTATCTTAGTACGGGATGTTAAGTATGGGTCCATGCCTAGTTTCTGCCATACTAATTTCCAGCTTTCCCAGCAGTTTTTGTCAAATAATGAATTCTTATCCCAAAAGTTGGGATCTTTGGGTTTGTCAAATATTAGATTGCTATATTTATTCACTATCTTGTCCTGTGAACCTAACCTATTCCACTGATCAACTAGTCTATTTCTTAGAAAATACCAAATGGTTTTGGTAACTACTGCATTATAATATAGTTTTAGATCAGGTACAGCTAGGCCACCTTCATTTTATATTTTTTTTCATTAATTCCCTTGAAATTCTTGACCTTTTATTCTTCCATATGAATTTTGTTGTTTTTTTTTCTAGGTCATTAAAATAGTTTCTTGGGAGTCTGATTAGTATGGCACTAAATAAATAGATTAGTTTAGGGAGTATTGTCATCTTTCTCATGTTCGCTCGGCCTATCCAAGAGCACTTAATATTTTTCCAATTATTTAAATCTTACTTTATTTTTGTGGCAAGTGTTTTGTATTTTTGTTCATATAATTCCTGACTTTCCTTTGGTAGATAGATTCCCAAATATTTTATGCTCTCAACAGTTGTTTTGAATGGAATTTCTCTTTGTATCTCTTGCTATTGGATTTTGTTGGTAATGTATAAAAATGCTGAGGATATATGTGGATTTATTTTTTGTCCTGCAAGTTTCCTAATTATTTCTAATAGGTTTTAAGCAAAATCTTTGGGGTTCTCTAAGTATACCATCATATCATCTGCAAAGAGTGATAGTTTGGTTTCTTCATTACCTACTCTTAATTCCTTTAATCTCTTTCTCGACTCTTATTGCCAAGGCTAGTGTTTCTAATGCAATATTGAATAGTAATGGTGATAGTGGGCAACCTTGTTTCACTCCTGATCTTACTGGGAAAGGTTCCAGTTTATTGCCCTTACATATGATGTTTACTGACAGTTTTAATATATACTCCTGATTATTTTGAGGAATAGTCATTTATTCCTTTATTCTCAAGTATTTTTAGTAGGAATGGATGTTGGATTTTGTCAAATGTTTTTCTTCATCTATTCATATGTTTTTTGTTAATTTGGTTATTGATATAGTTGATTATGCTAATAGTTTTCCTAATCTTGAACCAGCCCTGCATTCCTGGCATAAATCCCACTTGGTCATAGTGTATTATCCTGGGGATGATTTTCTGTAGTCTTTTTACTAATATTTTATTTAAGATTATTTAAGATGAAAAGTAAATAAATCTAATGAAATTAATGATTTTTTTTTTATTGAGTTCACTTTTTATTGAGACAAAACCTTGATTATCTGCAATTTCATTGAATGTCCAGTTGTTGCTGTTGTGCTTTTTTCTTTTTTTTTTTTTTTTTTCATTCAATATTGAGGTTAGCTTTGTTGGATAAAATATTTTGGGCCACAGGCCTAGTTCTTTTGATTGTTAGTATATACTATTTTATCAATTGTGTTCTTTATTTGAAGTCATTGAAAAATCCTCTACTATTCTAGTTATAGCTCTAGTATATTCAAATTGCTTGTTGTTGTTGTTTGTTTCTTTTAAAATTTTTTCTTTGATCTTTTTTTGAAATCCAATTATAATATTCTTATGTTTTCCTCATAAGATTTTATACAAACAAGAAAAATATGATAATTTGAAAGTAATGTCAGAGATAAGGCATTTTTTTTGTTAATCTCAATTGTATTTTATTTTTCCAATTATATGTAAAGATGGGTTTCAACATTCATTTTTGAGAATTATTTTCTTTTTCCAATTCAGAAATTCTATTTTCTTGAGACTTTTTTATCTTTTCCAATTCAGAAATCCTACTTTCCTGTGTTTTTTTAACCTTTTCTAATTCACTAATTTTGTTTCCCTGCATCTCCTGTGAATTCTTTATTTTTTCCAACTCCAATTTCAGTACGTTGTTATTCTCTATCATAACTTCCCTTTCTTTTCCCCATTTTTCTTCGATCTCCCTCAATTTTTTAAGAGCTTCTTCTAGGAGAGAGTTATGTGATGGGGGGCAGGAATCGTTCCCCTTTAGGTTGTTGTCTGTTGATTCTCTGCTATCAACTTCCTCGGGATTGGTTACCCGCTCTTTCTCTGTATAGAAGGAATCTATGGTTTTTCTAGCTTTTTTGCTCATACTTAAAAAAATCTTTTGGGGTCTGTCTCTGGGGTAGGAAATTCTTTACTTCTTTACCAGCTTCCTCCCAGACTGGATGGATGCAACGGCCCCTGCGCCTGAGCTAAGAGAGAGCTCTGGGAGAGAGTTCCCCACCCCCTCCCTGGGAGTGCCTCAGAGATGATTAGCACTGCTGTGCTTCAAGGGCGTAGAATAGTGAAGACAGCACGAAGCCCAGCCTATGTGTCCGGGTGGGGAGTGGATGTCTGCAGCAGGTGACGTGAGAAGCCCCTGCGCTCAAACTGGAAGTGTCTGCCAGAAACCGCAGTCCCTAGTTCAAAGGTTCCGCTTCTCTGGGACTTCCTGGAGCTGAGTTCCACTCCCTCCAGCTAAGCTAGGCAGGGTGTGTTGCCTTGGGCCGTATCCACCCACTTGTCAATCTCTTAACTATTCTCAGGTGGTAGCTGAGGCCACGCCCCCTGGTGCCGATTCTCTGCTGAGTAACCCCCCCCCCCCCCCCCCCCTCGGGGAAAATCTAATTTGTTTTAAAATATTTTGGCTTTCTCTTCTGAACTGCTAAATAATTAGCAGAGAAGAGCTAACAGCCTGTGCCAGATTCTTTTACCTCAGTGGCTTCTCTGATCCCAGAGCCCTTCCCAGCGCAATGGGCGCAGTGTGCCCCTACCCCACCGTCTGTGCTGGTCTTTCTTATTCCTCCCCTGAGAACTGACCTTTCCCGTTGAAACTCCAGATTCTCTTCAGCTGGTAAATCGTGCTTCCAGTCCTTGTGGTATCTATCAGTCCTGAGCTAATTTTGAGACTTAATTTATCTAATTGGTTGTGAGGGAGTGAGGACGTTCACTGAGTCGTGTGTTTCTTCTCCGCCATCTTGGCTCCGCCCCTTCAACATTCATTTTTATAAGATTTTGAATTCCACAATTTCCTTTTTTCCCTCCGTTGCCTTTCCTCTCCTTTAAGACAAGAAACAGATATGAAAGAAAATTAGAACAAAAAGGAAAAAAACCCATAAAGATGGGAAAGCAAAAGAACAAAAATATTGAAAATCTATCCTTTTATCCCCATTTAGTCTCCACCTTCTTTCTGGATGTTGGTGGCATTTTCCATCCTAAATCTATTGGAGTTGTCTTGGTTCAATGTGTTGTTGAGAAGAGCTTTCCATTATAGTTTGTCATCACATAATTTTGCTGTTATTTTGTAAATCTCCTGTTTCTGCTCAGTTCACTCATCAATACATGTAAATCTTTCCAAGCTTTTCTAAAATCACTCTGCTCATTATTTATTATAGAATATTATTCCGTTATATTTATATACTCTGACTTGTTCAGCCATTGCCTAATTGAAGGACATTCATTTATTTTTCAATTTCTTGAAGGGCACTAATTTTAAGGAGTATCAGGAAAGACTTCTTGAAGAAGATAGAATTTCTCGTTTCCTCATTTAAACCTGAAATTCTGTCTCCTCCATTACATATTTCAAGATCTTAGCTTCTTTGAAAAGGTTGTTTACTCTAAACTAATAAGACTCCTTCCAGTTATGCTAACTTAATTTTTTGTTTCTATTTCTTTCTGTGTTCTGACATTTTGAGGACTATCCATTCATTCCCTGAATAGATTTATTCCATATATGTATATGTGTGTGTGTATATATATATATATTTTTTAATATTTTTCTTTTAATTCAAAATATTATGAATATTTAATTCACAAAAAAATTTTCTACTCCAAATCCTATTATATTTGTACTTATATTTGTTTTAGTATTGTATTAGAGCCAAAACCTGCTCTTTTTATTCTATTGAATTTAGTGACTGGGATTGGGTATCTCACTGAAAAAGAAAGATATAATGGAGCTATAATTCTTTCCCTGAGTGAATTTTTTTCTGAATATAGGAATTTCATTCATTCACAGTGCCAGCCTAAGGCTTAGAAGGAAACTCAGAAAGCACCATCCCTGTTCTTTACCTTGGTCTATAGCTTTGATCCACTTTCTGAGTTATTCTTTGACCATTATCAAGTGGCCCACCTCCATTCAATTGTCCATTACATTTGTAAGCCTGAGGTTTCTGACTCAATGCAGAACATACTTCCTTTATGACAGGTTCCTATGAAATCCCCATTGTCCCAACCCTCACAGAAAAAGTTCTTAGTTCCGAGTCAATATTCTATGATGTAATTTGTATAATAAAGGACATCAATCTTTTTTTTTTTTTTTTTTTTTGCTTTGCTTTGTTTTGTTTTCTTTAAAATGATTTGGTTGTATTATTCCATTTTCTCCATTTTAATAAGTATTCCTTAGAGGACTTGGTCAGCTGAAAGCTTTCTTTTTCTTATCTAAATAGAAGTTATTTTCCAGTTTTATATTCCAGTATCAAGGAAGAAAACAGGAAAAAAATATTTCAAATGCTTTTATTCTATCAGATTTACTAAATGTAGAGTCTTTCTTGAAATTAATTTCTGAATCTTTCCTTTTTACTATGTTCTGTTGATCTGCTTTTGACATAGTAATCTGATATCACACAAATTGATTAGTATTTCTCATGTAACATATTTTAACATCTGATAAAACCAAGTCATTGAATAGACATAGATATAATCATAGATGTAGTCAATGGATATACATATATACATATATGCATAAACAGATTTATATGTATGCATACAATATGGACACATTCATATGGGTATATTTGTAAATGTGCATGCATGCATTCACACTTATATCATGGAGGACATATCATTGGTACATACCTATAGGTCCTTTTTCTCTGAAATGCTAAAGTTTATGGATTGCTCAAGTTAATGAGTTCTGAAAAAAATTTGGGCTTCATTAACTTTTGCATCAACTTGAAGAATCCCCAAAGTGAGAATTGTGGAACCTGCCTAAAGAGGAGCAAATTGACCCAGTTCATAAATGGAACAATTCAAAATTTCCATAATGATCAGCAATAAATTTGGCCCTTTAGTAGTCACTGTACTTCCAGACTGGACAAGATAGAGAGAACAAGTCTCTTCCCATTTCTTTTCTGATATTTGTATTTTAGTACACTTTATTATTTTTAAAAGCATATGTATTTTATTCTTGTGAAAACATCATTATGAGTAGTCCATAGATTTTACCAGACTAGAAACAGTTCTGGGACAAAAAAAACAAGTTAAAGACCATTGTTCTACATAAACTTTTCTATTTTTGTCAGATTTTGAAGATGTCCCCTCCATATTTTCATTTATATAACAAATGTCTAAATTAATTTCAGTACTATGATTTTATTCTACTTTGGAATAGCCTTGTGATGAACACTTAAATTCTTTCCAATCATTAAGGGTGTAATTTATTTCTGTAAAGAATTTTTGTAGTAAAATCTATGTTTATTTGGCAAGTCAACTCCAAATTATTAATTATTTAATTTAATTTGAATAGAATTTTCCTTTAAAAAAACTTTCTCCAGGTTTTTTTCATAGCATACAAAATGCTGATGTCAGTATATTTATTTGTCTAGAAAAAATAAATTTACCTATACAAGGACTTTTGGACACTCTCTTACTATCCCCTTACTTATTGATTATTTTAAATTGTTATTTCTAGTCCAAAGACTATTTTCATAGCAGGAAAAAAACAGAAGCAAAATGAGACTCAATTAATCCCACTTTGTCTCTTATCTTTTATCATTCTTTCTACCTCAAGCTGTACTCCAAGACCTTTATTCTTCTCTGTTTTCCTGATCTAACTTCAAAGCAAATGGGACAAAGACATTATCTCTTTTTCCCTCAGCCCCAGATCCTCTTCTCCCTTAGTTTTCCCTGGTGGCCTCAATTCATGCTGTACCTCATTGTTCAAACAAGTCCTTTACTTGTTTTTATATTAATCTTAAAATCCATGTTCAGTGATTGTCTTATATATTCTCAGTTGAATCTTTGGACAACTGCCTCTCTTTCTGTCCTTTGTAATTATTTACTTTTGCATCTTTATGCTTTTCTTCTTCACTGGTTCCCATTTAGAGTGAGAAGACATCTGCTATAGAAATATACTTCACTAATTTTATTTATTTCACTAAGACAAGTCAAAAAGTCATTTACTATTCTACTTTTGGTAGAGATCATCTTTTGAACCTCTCTGTGATTTTGATGATATTTGGTCTCCAAAATATAGGATAAATATCAGATTATACCTGACATTTCTTTCCTTCAGTATCTCAACTTCTAAAGGATAATAATTATTCTCACTCTATCCCTGTCCTTATCATTCCAGCTTCTAAAACTAGTTCCTATTTGATATTCACAATTAGGTCCTAAATAAATAGTATTGTTTTATCACTTTCTTGACATTTTGAAGTATGAAATTAACACCAAAGATGTTGAATAATCTAATCTTTTTTGGAGAGAGATAAAGAGATAGAGACAATACAATAAGAAGGTAAGGAGTGAGTTACATAAATGATGCAGATACATGCAGAGGGGGGGGGAGAGAGAGAGAGAGAGAGAGAGAGAAGAGAGAGAGAGAGAGAGAGAGAGAGAGAGAGAGAGAGAGAGGGAGAAAGAGAGAGAGAGAGAGAGAGAGAGAGAGAGAGAGAGAGAGAGAGAGAGAGAGAGAGAGAGAGAGAGAGAGATAGGGAGAGAGAGAGAGAGAGAGAGAGAGAGAGAGAGAGAGAGAGAGAGAGAGAGAGAGGAGGGAGGGAGGGAGGGAGGGAGGGAGAGAGAGAGAGAGAGAGAGAGAGAGAGAGAGAGAGAGAGAGGGAGGGAGGGAGAGAGAGAGAGAGAGAGAGAGAGAGAGAGAGAGAGAGAGAAAGAGAAAGAGAGAGAGAGAGAGCACAATCATGCAGAGAGTTGGTTTTTCCTATTATACCCATATCCTATTTCTCTGCTGGTTTTCTTTTAATTTGTTTATATACAATATATCCATTTCTTCCTATTATTCTGTAAGAACATCACTTATGTTTTGTTATGTTTTAAACTTTTATTTATATTCTAAGAATACATAAACATATAGAATGAATGTTTAATGAATATATATATATGTAGACTAAGATTGATGGTCTCTATATGTATCCTCACTCAAATGCTCTCTAACATTTTTTTTCTTTTCTCAACATACTTGTATTTCCTCATGTAAATATAGATTAATAATATACAGTGCTGCTCTGGCATTCATTTTATATTTTGTCTTTAATAAAGGTCGAATCAGCTTTCAGTCAAAGTACTGGAAACCATAATGTCAGTTTAGACATGTGACTTGCTTGCCTTTTTGTCCTGGTAGAGCCAATCATTGAGAATGTTAATATGCTATGTTGATGCATCAATCAATTTTAATTCTGGAAAATGAAAGGGAAATAGCAGAAAAATTGTCAGGCCTAGAATCTGAGAAATTAAATTTGAAATAGTATGCTGATTATTAGGGCAAATCAAATAATCTCATTGAGCCTTAGTTTCCTCATTGATATAGGGAAGGAGGTTAGATTAATTATCTTTTAAGATTTCAATCCAACTAAAAATCTATGACCTATGACCCATTTTAATAATAGAAAGTTATCTACTCAAAATGATCCTATGGTTTTAAAGTTCTGTTTTACTAAGTAAATTAGTTTATCTGAATTTAATGATTGAAGATCTGCTCTTAACCCTCCATTTGAAAAGAGTATAAATGAATTTGGTATCAGATATATGCACAATATTACTAATAATGCCTGACTAGGCAGGCTCTTAACATGGTAGATTTGAGCATTTCAGAAAAAAAATTTCAGCTATAACTTTTAATAAAACTGAGCAAAATATTGCAATTTGGAACCATCTGTTGCAACTAAAAAACATGGTGCTGAGAGACAGATCACAGATAAAATGGAAAGAGTACTATAATATGAACCAGGAGATATGGATTATTGTTCTTCCTTTATTCAAGTTAGAATTAGGCAACCACTCAATTTTTGGGATAAAAATTCATTATTTGAGAAAAACTACTGGGAAAACTGGAAATTAGTATGGAAAAAATTAGGCATGGACCCACACTTAACACCATATACCAAGATAAGATCAAAGTAGGTCCATGATTTAGGCATAAAGAATGAGATAAATGGTAAGAGGATATGAACAGAGAATTTTCAGATGATGAAATTGAAAGTATTTCCACTCATATGAAAGTGTTCCAAATCACTATTGATCAGAGAAATGCAAATTAAGACAACTCTGAGATATCACTACACACCTGTCAGATTGGCTAAGATGACAGGAAAAAATAATGATGAATGTTGCATGGGATGTGGGAAAACTGGGACATTGATGCATTGTTGGTGGAGTTGTGAATGAATCTAACCATTCTGGAGAGTAATCTGGAATTATGCACAAAAAAGTTATCAAACTGTGGATACTCTTTGATCCAGCAGTGCTACTACTTGGCTTATATCCCAAGGAAATACTAAAGAAGGGAAAGGGACCTGTATGTGCCAAAATGTTTGTGGCAGTCCTTTTTGTAGTGGCTAGAAAATTAATGGATGCCCATCAATTGGAGAATTGGATAAATAGTGCTATATGAACGTTATGGAGTATTATTGTTCTGTAAGAAATGAGGTTTGAAGAGACTTACATGAACTGATGCTGAGTGAAATGAGCAGAACCAGAAGATCATTATACATTCCAACAACAGTACTATATGAGGATGTGTTCTGATGGAAGTGGATATCTTCAACAAAGACAAGATCTAATTCAGTTCCAATTGATCAATGATGGACAAAATCAGCTACACCCAGAGAAGGAACACTGGGAAATGAGTGTAAACTGTTTGCATTTTTGTTTTTCTTCCCAGGTTATTTTTACCTTCTGAATCCAATTCTTCCTGTGCAACAAGAAATTTGGTTCTGCACACATATACTATATCTAGCACATACTATAACATATTTGATATGTATCTGACTGCCTGTCATCTAGGTGGAGGGAGGGAAGGGAAAAATCGGAACAGAAGTGAGTGCAAGGGATAATGTAAAAAACAACTATGCATGTGTACTGTTAAAAAAATATATAATTATAAAATTAAAAAATGGAATAAAAAAAGAAATGCCATAAAAAAGAGCTAGGCAACCAGGTCCTTCATCAGCATAGAACCATCTAACTTCGGCAGAAAGAAAAATTAATTGGCAAAAATGGAAAACTAATGATAACAGCTTATTTTCCAAAATGGCATGTACATTCCAAGCCTAATTTCACCTTTATTCTACTCTCCACATATCTTGAACAATAAATAATGAGGTTTCATGCTTTCTAGCATGCACAGATTAAGTCTTTGTGTGAGTGCGGTCTATAGGAAATTGATCAGAAACAAGTAAAAATAATTATTGAAAATTTAAAGATGTAGCAGAAGGGAAAGGAGATAAGGCTCAGAATTAAATAGAATGAACAACAAAAACCCCAAAGTGGGAAGTCTTAAATCAAAAGTGGGTGAAAGCTAACCAACTTAGCCAGGATGACTTGGAAAGTCAGGGAAAAAAATAGCAATTAACAGAGAGCCTGGAGAGAAACTTTAGAATTTGGGTTTAGCTATATTAGGCAAGAGAAAAATAACTGTCTTATTGAACTTATTAAATTCTCGAATATATGTATGACAAAAATTATATATTACATTTATATTCATTTATTGCATCTCCATATAGCATTGTAAGTGATATGAATACAAAGAAGAAGCATTATTTGAACTTCCCTAATGGTGTTGAGCACAATTGTGTCATTCAAATTTTCTGGGTCTCAGTTTCATCATCTATAAAATGTGGATAATCAGATCTGTAATATGTACCTCACAGGGTTATTGAAATACAAATGAATGCACATGCACACACACATTACGTGCTTTGCAAAATTGAATGCACTCTTTAAGCATCAAATACAAATAATGGTTGTTGAATTTAGTTATGAAAATGAGAATAATGTAATGAAAATAGTGCTTGAAATTTAGTAAAAACCTTTATAAGTTGATTTTATTGTTATGTTAAAGTCTTTAATATGTTAGCATTTTAGAAAATTAAATATCTTATAACATTTTTATTAAATTAAATAATATACATATTTATTAATATTAACTCAAATAATAAAATAACATCCATTGAATGCCTACTATAGCCAGTCACTGCATTAGATTCTAGTGTTACAAAGATGAAAATTAAAGATCTCTTTTCCTCAAGGAGCTAACTTTCTGTGAAAGGAAAAAAAAATAAAAACAATGTATGCACATATACACATATATGAAGTAAATACAATTTTTTTCTTTTACTTATAATTTATTAGCTTGATATGGAAGGGAAATCACAACAGATGGCAAGAAATATAGCAGGAACAGGGATCAGGAAAGGCCTATTTGATATTTTCTTTTAATATTTTCAAATTGCTATTAAATTATATCTAATCCTCCATGCTACATGGAGTTTTCTTAGCTGAGATACTGAAATAATTTGCCCATTTCTTTCTCTAGCTCATTTTATATATAAAGAAATTGAAACATCAAGGATTAAGTGAATTGTTGAGGGTCATGCAGTAATAAGTGTCTGAGGCTGGATTTGACCTTAGGTCCTCCTGATTCAAGGACAATGTTCTAGCCTTTGAATTACCTAGTTGTTTAAACTCCAAACCTAACCTCTTGTTATTCCATGTTATCCTATGATTAGACTACTGAAGTATTAAATACATTTAGAAAAATATTCAATTTCATTAAGTAACTATTACACTGAGAAACATAGAATATTAAAAAGAATTTTAAGCCACTGAAATCTAGAAATATAAGAGATCCCAGGGAACAGCTGGTCTCAACATGCTTGAGTCTAATGTGTCAAAAAGAGAAGTGAGTTTACTTAGAGAATCTTAGAAAATCATCCAAAAACCTACTGGAAACAATTAGCAGCTTTAGCAAAGTTGCAAGATATAAAATAAACACACAGAAATCATCAGCATTTCTATCTATTACTGACAAAGCCCATCAGGAAGAGATAGAAAGAACAATTCCATTTAAAATCACTGTCGACAAAATAAAATACTTGGGGGTCTGCCTACCAATGCAAACCCAAGAAATATATGAACACAATGAAAAAACACTTTTCACACAATTGGAAAAAAAAAAGATAATTGCTCATGGGTAGGCCTAATTAATATAAGAAAAAGACTATTCTGTCTAAATTGGTCTACTTGTTTAGTGCCATATGATTCAAACTGCCAAAAATTATTTTATACAACTAGAAAAATACTAACAGAATTAATCTGGAAGATCAAAAGGTCAAGAATATAATGTGATTTAATGAAAAATGCAAAAGATGATGATGTAACAGTACCAAACCTAAAACTATATTATAACCTAGTGGTCACCAAAGACATTTTGTGATGGCTAAGAAAGAGAGTAGTAGATCAGTGGAATAGATTAGATACATAAGACACAATAAACAGGGGCTATAGTAATCTAGTATTTGATAAACAGCTTAACTCCAGTTTATGAAATAAGAAATATTTGACAAAAATTTCTGGGAAAACAGGAAATAATATGTCAGAAATTTAGCAGAGACCCACATCTCACAACCCATACCAAAATAGGGTCAAAATGGATACATGATTTGGGAATAGAAGATGACACCATAAATAAATTAGGAGAGCAGGAGATAATTTACCCATCAGATCTTTGGAAAAATGGAGGGAATTATGACCAAAGAACTAGAGAGCATCATGAAAAAAGGCAAAATGAACAACTTTGATTATGTTAAATTAAAAAGGCTTTTCACAAACAAAACCAATGGAATGAAGTTTAAAATTAAAAGATTACAACACTGGGAAAAATCTTTATGTACCATGTCTCTAATAAAGGTCTCATTTCTTACAATATATAAGGAATTGTTTCAAATTTGTAAGAATATGAGTCGTTTCACAATTGATAAATGGTGAAAGAATATGAATAAATAATTTTCATAGGGTGAAATTAAAACTATCTATAGACACATGAAAAAATGATTCAAATCACTATGCACTAAAACAGCTCTAGGTTGCTGCTTCGTACCTCTCAGACTGGCTAAAATGTCAGGAAAAAATAATGATGAAATATTGGTAGGGATATGGGAAAACTGGGACACTAATATATTGTTGGCAGGTAGAGTTGTGAAATGATCCAACCATTCTGCAGAGCAATTTGAAACTGTGCCCAAAGGGCTATAAAACTGCATACCCTTTGATCCAGCAGTGCCATTACTGGGCCCTTATGCCAAGAAAATAATAAATAAGGGAATAGGACCTCCAGTTGCAAAAATCTTTGTAGCAGCTCTTTTTGTGGTAGCAACACATTGGAAAATGAGTCGATGTACATCAATTGGGGAATGGCTGCACAATTTGTGGTATATGAATGTAATGGAATATTATTGTTCAATAAAAAAATAAGGAACAAGCTGATTTTAGAAAGGAATGGAAAGATTTACACAAACTGATGCTGAGGGAAACAAGATGAAGCTGGAATGCATGTGTACACTATAACAGCAAGAAAGTGCAATAGTCAACTATGAAAGACTTGGTTCTTCTCAATGGTTCAGTTATCCAAAACAATCTCAATAGACTTTGGACAGAAAATGTCATCTGCATCCAGAAAAAAAGTTAAGGAAATTGAATGAATATCAACACATGCTATGTTTACTTATTATTTTCTATTTTTTATCTCTATCATGGTTTTTCCCCTTTTGCTCTGATTTTTCTCTCCCAACATAATTCATAAAACAATATGTAATATAAATAAAATAAGAACTCAAATTCAAATATTCTAACTCTAATACTATTATTCCATTACAAAGTAGTTTTTATTGATAATATTCAAAATCAGGAAGCTAAAAATGTTTAAAAAGATAGTAGGTAGATACATAGACATATAGATCAGGATAAATAGATAACTTTGATGGATAAATGAAGGTAAAACTAGAACTATATCTGAGAAATTAAGATAAAAATAGATTGTACATGAAGAGAGAGAAATAGATGAAAGATCATAGATATGTAGTTAAATAGATAAACTGATAAGATAGATAATGAAGTTAGAGATAGAAATAGATCAGGGAAATTAAGACAGACAAAATAAATTATACAGATATAAGTAGATGATATATATGTGTCTATTTAATAAAAGAGACTAATTACAATCAGTAGCCTCTAAATATTGATGAAAATTGCTTATATCTCATTAAAAAGTATGAACAAAGTTAATGACTCAGTTGAATTCATTCTATAGCACCAACAGGAAAAGCATTTAACATGGACAGTCTACTGGCACTAAGAAGAAAATAGCTGACCTTCAATCTTTGAGGCTGGAGTATCTTTTGACATTTACTATGCTTAAGTTCTTTCTAACTATTGCTCTGAGGCCATAAATGAATTCCCAAGTAGCTCTACAGAAATGCCAGTGTCAGGACACATCCGCCTCTCCTCTCCCATCCCACTCCACTCTAGGGAGGAACAGAATTGCTTCTTAGCCAAGTGGGGTCAAACAGACCACAGTCTCGAAAGAGTTAGGAAAAGCTCCTTCACCAGAGGACTGTGAAAACTCTCTTCTTTTCTATCTCTCCTTTTTTTTTTGTTTGCTTGTTTGTTTTTACAGGTTCCTTAGTATAGCATGAATAATGAATACAAGATGTATTCCACAGTAAAGGCACAGATGAAAGACAGACTGAACTCATAGATCCAACTGACTTCCAAGTCAAAAGACTTGAATCCAGACTAAACTCTACACTCACTAGCTCTGTAAGCTTAAGCAAGTCTTATAACCTCTCTAAGCCACAGATTCTTCAACTATAAAATGGCCATAAACACATCTCTGAAAAGGAAAAGTTCTTTTGTTTTCTTTGTTGACCCAGATCCATTAGGGACAAACACTGTATTCTTAGTGCCTAACAGTTCTGCCAAATCCTAGCATAGTACCTTCCCCTCCCACTCCCACACACACACACAAACACACACACACACACACACACACACACACACACACACACACACACATATATATATATATATATATGTATATATATATATATACATATATATATGTATATATATATATATATATATGTAATAAGTTTATTACATTCAGCTTTTAAGTACTGTCCAAAGGAAATTTTTATCACTGTTTAAAAGAGGGAAAATACTCATAGGTATTAAACAAATAATTATGTAAGCTTATCTATCTATCTAAGTCTGTCTACCTATCTTTGATCTATCTCATCTGTTGACATGTATATATATACAAAAATGTATAAGATGTCTACATAATAATTTCATAGACTGAAAAAATAAATGTCTCATAAGACGTGATATTAAATGTCCTCATTTTACATATAAGCACCCTAACGCCCAGTGAGTTTAGATGAATTGTCCAGTTTCAAATGGCATTTTAAGTATGAGGCAGGATTCAAATATATGATTATCAATAAATGAGTCAAAATTTATTAAATACCTATTATGTATCAGACACTATGTTAAATGCTGGGGAATTTTTTTTAAAAAGATAGTTTTTGACTTTATGAATCTCATAACTGAATAGATGAAGAAGTATCAACCAAAAGGAAGATGAAAGGGCAAGGGCAATGGGAAAAGACATACCAGGTCAGGGATATGATGGAATCTCGTCCAAATCAGTACAACTGGTAAGAAATAAATGTATGATCTGTAAGGTCTCTTTAAATGGAGGCCTTGACAGATGTTTTGTGTTCTGAAATCCAGCTCTCCCAGCAGAATTCAAAATTAATCCTGAGGATGCTGATGAAATGGGAGTATAAGGGTTGAAGCAACATGTGGGATGATTAATTTCCAGATGATGAAGTTTCTGCAGGTATGATACAGTTTGGAACAAAAAAGGTACCTCTGATGCTCAGTGGATAGATCCCTGAGCTTATGGTCAGTAGCTTTCTTGTGGGGAAATGGGAGTTTGAGAGCAGAAGACAAGGCAGATATTCCTTAACTCTGCAGGCATAGAGCTGAGAAAGAGGGAGTGATTTATAAACACTATTCATATGTGAAGAACCAAGAAGATAAATGCATTTGATAAAAATAAGTGTAGTGTATGTTTACATATATGTGTGCTTATGTGTGTATATATACATATGAGTATAAGCATAATTAGAGGTATTTATAAATGTATGTGTATATGTGTGTATATGAATATATGTGTGTATGAGTCTAAGTATATATGTATAACTTTTAACTTTTAACCTGCACAGTTTCTTACTTTTCATTTTCTTTCCCCCCTTTTCTTTCTTCCTCTCTACCTATCCATCCAACTCTGTCTATCCATCGATCCTTCCATCCATCAAACTGTTTTTCTATCTATCATCTACCTATCATCTATCTACTTATCTATCGATCCATTTGTCTATCTTTTATGTTTTTTAGATTTTGTGCAATAATGATAATTATCAATATTATTTAATGCAAATGAGGAGAGTAATACGAAAGACAAAAGGACACCTTATCCAAAATATCTGTAGTCAAAGAATATGTAGTATATATGCATGCATATATATATATATATATAAAATCTATCTTTGTGTGCATTAATATACACACACACATATATATATATATATATATATATAGACATAGATATAGACATAGACATAGACATAGACACAGATATGAATGTAGATATACAAATAGATATATGCATTTTATTTTGGCACTTCTCCAAATTTATCTTGGAAATAGAAACAAGGAAGATAGAAAGGGTGAGACTGAACTTTAATATTTAAAAGGTTTTATATTGTATCTAAAGAAAAATTTAATCAAAGTAAATGATGAACCTGACTATGAAACTCTTGTGAGAAGGAGAAACTAACAAACAGTTGGAAAATAGAGAAACATTTATGTTGAACAAAATATTGTATTATGGATATATGGAGAATGATGGAGAACAGAGTGAAAACTAAGTACTACCAGGCAAAAAGAGTGAAATATCTTGCTATGTTCTGCTATTGTGGTTTAAATTAAGAATAATTAAGTATTACTTATCCACAGTAATAAAGGCAAACATGGGGGAAAATTTACAGAATCTCAGAAGTGACTAGTACTACTATTTACCTTTTAGTAATAGAGACTTTCCAACCTATGGTTTTCTACTGAATGGAGATTCTGTATTTTATTGTTTACTCCTGAGCCCACTCTGAAGTTGCTAATTGCAGGTTAGTCTCTACATTCAATCCAGAACTTGGTCAGGGTACTAACTCAACAATCTTGGACTCTGCTGAAATTTCATCCTAACTTGCCTGGATTCATGCCCATAAGGTAATTTCCTGGCGATCCCCTTTCCTTTCTGCACATGATATACCCTTCCCCTTTTCCAAGTTCTGTTCTATATCAGTGAAAGTAATGAAATAAAAAGTGCCATTCCTGGAATCAATATCTCAAGTCAGCTTGATAGCTCAGTGAATAGAATTTAGGCTTAAAGTTATAATTTTTTTTTATTAAATGTGTTTTCTTGATCCTTCATGCATAGATGGTGTTTATATATAGAGTCCTTCTTCCTCTATTCAATGCATACAAAACTGAGGAAGCATACTGTTCACATTCCTTATGCTTTTCTTTCTTCTTACCCCAAGATAAACATAGGAGCATAGATTTAAAAAAAATTCAGATGTAACCTAGTTTAAATTCTTCCTAAGCTAGGGAACTCTTAGAATTAGCCACCTGCCCTCTAGCTGCATATGGTCAGCCAGTCATGGGAGATGCATTGCTTCCAAAACACTATATTCTGCTGTAAGTAATACTTTAAGATGTGTTTGTGGTAGTTAAATAATATAAAAACCAATGCATTGGACATGTAGTGAGTACAATTTTTATTTGAATCTTGCCAAATGTGTGACTCTTGGCATCAAGTTTTCCCTCTGTAAAAAAAAAATAGATAATAACAGCAACAACTTCATTCTATGTCAAAGATTCAAATGCTCTATGCAACCACATTAAATTATAATTTGCAAATATTTAATAAAAAGAGAGGGAGAACAATATGCTAATATGTGATTTTAAATCAACATATAATCTCCAGGGATCCTTATGTGTGGTTTAATGCTCCTGCTCCTATTTTAAATTGACTACAATGTTCAAATGAATTTTATCATTATTACTACTATCTTGTACTAATTCAATCTGTCTCTGTGTATTGTCCATCTATTGTTCCTTATTCTGTTTTCTGAGATGAAAGAAAATACAATGAATTCTTCCAATTGATAATGTTTCATTTGCTTCTCTTCAATAGGCAAAGCATCCCACTACTATAGAACAGTTTTCCAGTATGTAGTCTACATCATACCCTCCTTTTATGTCTCCCCCTTTGTCAATATCCTTCATAAATTGATATCCACATCCAGAACTTAACAGAATTGTCCAACTATCGGCTGATTAGAATAAAATGCAACACCACCATTAGATCCTTATTTCTGGATACTGTGCTGTTAATGTAACACTCTATCACGTTAATATTTTTAGGCTGCTATGTCATACTATTGACTCATATCAAACTTTCAATCTATTAAAATGCCAAGGCTTTTTCATTTAAACTGTTCTTACATTTCTTCTATCCTGCACTTGTATACTTTGCTTTTATGAAATCAAATACAGACCTTTCCTTTTCTGATTAGATTTCTTCCCATTAGATTTGGCTTGCTGAAATATTTTTTGGATCTTAGTCCTTTGCCTATTAGTTTACCCTCTATGCTTAGTGTCACCCACAAATTTGATAAGCATAAATCAGTGCTTTCATTTCAATCTTTGATAAAAAGCATTGACAAGAATTCTTCCCTTTATAGAATCATGGACATGCCTACTAAACTCTGCTGGACATCTCATAATGAAAAAAAAATCTCAAAATTGAAAACTATAGCAAAAACCATTTAGGCCAAATTCTAAGTAAACCAACAACCACTTATAATCCTCTAAACATGGTTGTTGAGAAGTCCCTGAAAATCTCTAATGATGTGAAAATTACTCTTCCCCCCAATATATTCTGTTCAATTTTATAAGAGCTTTAAATTCCCTAAGAAAAATCTTCTTTATATCATGCCAAAATTCTATATTTATATGCTATTATTCATCACCATTAATATTACCAGATAGGGCCAAGAAGAACAAAGTTCTGAGACTATTTCACATGACAACATGTAGCTATCATTTTCTCCTAATGGAAGGGATTTTAGCCTTTTTGTGTAGGGCATAGATATTTTTGGCATTTTGGTATAATTTATGGAGTTTTATGCATAAAATAAAATGATCAACTATGAAAGGCTTGGTTCTTCTCAGTAGTTCAGTGATCTAAAGCAATCTCAATAAACTTTGGACAGAAAATGACACCTTCATCCAGAAAAAGAACTAAGGAGATTGAAGGTAAATCAACACAGGATATGTTCTCTTTTCCTGATTTTTTTCTCTCTCATGATTTTTCCCTTTTGCTCTGATTTTTCTCTCCCAACATGATTCATTGAGCAATGGATATTAAAATAAATAAACATTGCAATGCATATAAAACAAAGAACAACATGAAAAAACACCCTCAGCCTTTAGAATGAAGAGGATAACTGAAACAGGATCTATTATCTGATCATCTGATCAGTTTACTTGTAATGCAGTTTTGTCTCTTACCTGATTTTTTAGCTTCCTCTGTAAATAGGAGTAGTGTCTTCTGCTCAATGGCAAAAATTCTCACACTTGCCCATACCAAACATCAAATCATTTATTTCGTTCACTCTCAGCCCTCTTACCCCAAATTCCCAAATATCAACTACCTTCTCTTCATCCTAAAACATTTTTTCCTCTCACTACATGTATCTTTTACAAGTCATTAAAGGTGGAAGGATTAGACTATTCCTTATTCTCATTGCCTCTTCTAGATTGTTTGCTTATCTTATCTTTCCTCATTTGATATAGATGCTATTCATTTCTACCACCCAATTAAAATCCTAGTGGCTATTGTTTATAAATATCCTATGAGTTCATTATTCATCTCACATCATATTTTTTTGTTAATGAAGTAATCATTGGGGAACAATAAATTATTGCAAATGATGATGTTTTGAATGCTGTGGATAAGTTCCCTTACTTTGGCAGGCTACTTTTCAAGGGATGCCCACACTGATAATGGATTTGACACACATTGATCTAGCTAGTTTATCATTTGGGAGGTTACAAAGGAAATTGTGAGATAGGAGATATATTAGAATGACTACCAAATTGATGCTTTGAAAATCCTCCCACTGGATATCTGTTGCCCCTTTTTGTATCCACGGAGATAAGCACAATGAACAGTATATAATAGATAATAAATAATTCTTGACAGACTGAAAAAGTAATAGTCATAAAATAAAGAAACTAGTCCCTCCTTTGTTTTGAATGGCGCTAAAAATTTTACTATTTATCCTTATTATTGTATTATTGAATAATATATGCTTGTGGTTCACTATAGCCTTACATCCTGCTCAAATGAATACTAGTCAACTGATACTTCCTCTAATTTTCCCTTGGAAATTGAAAAGTTTTATCTTAATTTTGAAATATATTGATAATATGTATATACACACACACACACACACACAAACACACACACACACACACACATATATATATATATATATATATATTTGTCTCTTTCTTGACACTATTTGTGACACCTAGATTTTCAAATCATACTTCTGTTGGTGTTTCAACTAACATTTCCCACAGATTCTGTGGCCTTCTCACTCTAAATCATCTAAACATCACTACACACTTTTCAACCTTGAATATTCCTCTGCAAGGCCTGATATCTTTTTCTATTGAAGCATTTCTTTTGGATCCTCCAATTTTTAAAGCTTTCTACTTAAGATTTCATTGTCTTTCAAAGTCTATTCTTGACTGAGAAACTTCAAAAACACCCTTATCACAATCATGTTTCAATTCACTTTTGAATGTTATCTTCCCTTATAAGAATATCAGTTATTAATATTGTCTTTTGTTTTATTAGAAACTTTATCTCCATCATCTAGCATAGTGCCTGGCATACACATAAACAATTTTTTGATAGTTTGTAACATTATTTCCTTGACCTAGTAATCCTTGTATTTGATTACTGAAGTTCTGTTTTTTGTTTGTTTGTTTGTTTGTTTTTTCCATTTTGGGACCATATTCAGGAAGTGATTGGTGGAATATTACAGTGTCAATTTTATTCTTTTGATTTAGGATACCAAGACAGTTTTTCTTCATAATTTATAGAAATATGATGTCTAAGAGTTTTAAATCAAGAGTTTCTGATCATTTAATAAATTTTAAATTATTTCCCCTGCATCTATTTTTTCTAATTACTTATTTTTCCAAGGAGGTATTATATTTTTTTCTATTTTGTTTGCTTCTTTTGATTTGGTTTTATTCTTTTTATATTTATTGGAGTTATTAGCTTCTATTTTTCCATTTCTAATTTTTCAGCAATTTTTTCCTTAGTAAGCTTTTAAGAGTAATTTTCATAAATTAATTTTTGTACCTTTTCTTTTATTTGCCCAATCCCACTTTTTAAGTAATCTTCAGTGGATTTTTGTACCTCTTTTTCCATTTAGTCTATTTTGTTTTTTAAAATGTTATTTTCTTCTTTATTTTTATGTCCTTTAACAAGCTATTGAAGCCTTTTTCATGATTTTCTTACATTATTCTCAATTCTTTTTCCCAATTTTTCCTTTATCTCTATTATTTAATTTAAAAAATCTTTTTTAGATCTCTTCTTGAAATATATTGGGGGGACAGGAGTTTTGAATATAGGTATTTTGATTTTGTTATCTTTTTTTTTTATCTTACTTGTGACTAGAGTATGTTTCCCTGGTCATGTTTTTCCCCCTCATTTTTCCAGCCTATTTCTTGATTTTTAACCTTATGTTATAATTGGGTTCTGCTCCCAGAATTATCTTGAGCTTCATGTTTTTCATGCTGTGGTTTTCAGAGCTAATTGTTAAAGTCTAAAAGTATTCAGTTCTTTTGAAGATTATATGATTTAAGGAGAGGTGCAGTCTCTGCTCTTCAAGTGACTGAATATAAATACTCTTTTCTGCCCTGGAACTGTGATAGAGGCATCCTCTCCCACTATTAGCTCTTCTTACAATGCTATTGTAATGTAGATTGACAAATAGCAGCAGAGTCCTGCACTATCAAAATATTGCTTATACTTTCCTTCTGACTAATAGTCTTATCCCCTTAGAATCTATGAACTGAGAGTTCTACAGTGGCTATTGATTCAGTCCTTCCTGTTTCCAACTCCCCCCCCCCCCACAAGCCTACTTCTAGCTTGCCAGATTGTATTCCACTCTCACCTCAGTGAAACAGACTTTTCTTGGAAACTTTTAAATTGTTTAATTTGTTTAAATTGTTTTAGGTTGGAAAATAATTTCATCCCATTATTTCATTGGTCCTGCTACTCCAGAATTCATTATGAGGCATGATTTTAAAGTTGTTGGAAAAGGAAGAGAATATGGTTTTGAGAGAACTCAGGTGAGTCCCTGCATTCATTAGTACACCCTCTCAGCTCTGTGTAGTGAAGTTGTAAGCTTTACATAGCATACTGCAATGACAAGAATATTGTAATGACCTTGTGCAAAGTCAAGAATTTCCAGGGACACACTTGTACTCTATATTTTGCTCACATGGTAATAATCCTAATTCATGTCCATTTTTTACCTGGACTGCTGTAATGTCTTCTTCATTCGTCTCCCTTACTTCAGCGTTTCCTTTCTACAAACTATTTTCAACACAGCAACCAAATAGATGCTCAAAAGCATTAATGTTCTCCTTATAGTCTCTAAAATAAAATAAAAGGTGTTTTGAGGAGTAGAGTTAGATGTGTGTATGTGCATGTGTGAGCAGGTTTTTAAAGTTCCTTACAATATTTTTTTAAATTACATTTCATGGATTTTTGCATTGTACTTTCCCCTTTTTCCCATTCTGCTTCACAGTTCTATTCAAAGTACCCAACTAAGCTCCAAATGTTTCCCATATCTGAAAAGTTCTCCTTTCTCATCTCTCTCTCTCTTCAAAAGCTAGCTGCTTTAAGGTTCAGATCATATAGCAATTTCTATAAAAGACTTATTGAAATCTTTCCATTGATATTTATCTTCATTTTAACAAGATAATTGTGTTTATATTGAATATAATTGTTATTTTTCTTTGCAGTGCACGGAAGTTCAAAGGAAAAAATCTTTATGGATGTCAAAAGGAACTTACCATAAGGGTCAGAACCAGAATGACAGAGAACAAAGACTTCATTATCTGAGCTCTTTCAGTCTTCCCTCAGATCAACACCAGATCAAGACTTTGAATGGATTTTGGAGTGACAGAATCCACAGATGTTTGGAGTTTACCATATTGCCAGCAGAAGATATTTTGGAAGAACTTGAGGGAAGTTTAATAGAGTAGGGTAGTGGATTGGGGGAAAGAAAGAGGAAGAGGAAGTTCTTAGCCCAGCTGAGGAGCATTACAGGGAGGGCCAGAGCTGAGTCATCTCCATGTGGTAGGGACATCTAGTGGGATACTCCTAACCAAAATACAAAAGTTTTTATTACTCTTTCTTGATTTGGAAGCCAGTGGACAAGCAGACTACCAGTGATACATCCAATAGAACTAGAAAACGCAAATAGTGGATGTTGGAAACCAGGGACACTGATACATTGTTGGTGGAATTGTGAATACATCCAGCCATTCTGGAGAGCAATTTGGAACTATGATCAAAAAGTTATCAAACTGTGCATACCCTTTGACCCAGCAGTGTTACTACTGGGCTTATATCCCAAAGAGATCTTAAAGAAGGGAAAGGGACTGTGTGTGCAAGAATGTTTGTGGCAGCCCTCTTTGTGGTGGCCAGAAACTGGAAACTAAGTGGATGCCCATCAATTGGAGAATGGCTGAATAAATTGTGGTATATGAATATTATGGAATATTATTGTTCTATAAGAAATGACCAGCGGGATGATTTCAGAGAGGCCTGGAGAGACTGACATGAACTGATGTTGAGTGAAATGAGCAGGACCAGGAGATCATTATATACTTCAACAACAATACTAAATGATGATCAATTCTGATGGAAGTGGTCCTCTCCAACAATGAGATGAATCAAATCAGTTTCAATAGAGCAGTAATTAACTGAACCATCTACACCCAGCAAAAGAACTCTGGGAGATGACTATGAACCACTACATAGAATTTCTAATCCCTCTAATTTTGTCTGCTGCATTTTGGATTTCCTTCACAGGCTAAATGTACACTATTTCAAAGTCTGATCCTTTTTGTACAGCAAAACAACTGTTTGGTCATGTATACGTATATTGTATTTAATTTATACTCTAACATATTTAACATATATTGGTCGACCTTCTATCTGGGGGGGAGGGGAAGGAGGGGAAAATTGGAATAAATGGTTTAGCAATTGTCAATGTTGTAAAATTGCCCATGCAAATATCTGGTAAATTAAAACTATTAAAAAAGTTAGGAGAAAAAAAAAGAAAGAAAAGGCAGATAGTGAGCCCCTGAATATAACAAGAGTGAATTGTCAGTGGCCATTGATAATTAGATGGAAGCCAGCACCAGACCCAAGGAAGCTGTTGTGGTCTGTAGGGGAAGATTCAGAGAGATTCCCATTTGCTGCAAGAGCAGATCTCAACCTTTAAAAATGAGCAAAAACACAAAAAGTGTTTTTAGGATTTATACCAGGAATGAGGGCTGTTTCAATATTACGAAAACTATTAGCATAATTAACTATAACAATAGCAAAAATAGGGGAACTAATATGATTATCTCAATAGAGATGGAAACATTTGAAAAAAATCTAACACCTATTCCTATTAAAAACACTAGAAAGTATAGGGATAAATTAATTTTTTTCTTAAAATGATCACTTGCATCAACTTAAAAACATCAGTAACATTATATGTAATTGGGATAAACTAGAACCTTCACAATAAGATCAGGGGTGAAATAAGGTTGCCCACTATCAGTTCTACTAAATATTGTATAAGAAATGTTACCTTTCACTATAAAAAAAAAGAAAACAAATTGAAAGGATTAGAGTAAGTAATGCAGAAACACAATTATCACTCTTTGCAAAAAATAACTAGAAATAGTTAACTTTAGGAAAGTTGCAGGATACAACATAAATCCACATAAATCATCAACCTTCCTATATGATACCAGCAAGAAATTCAAAGAGAAATTCCATTTAAAATAATTGTAGGCAATATATAATATTTGATAGTATACTTGCCAAGACTAAGTCAGGAACTACATGAACACACTTACAAAACACTTCCTACACAAATAAAGTAACATTGAAACAATGGGAAGAACATCAAGTAATCATGGATAAGCCAAGCTAATATAATAAAGATGACAATAGTACTTAAACTGCTCTACTTAATCAGTGCCACACCAATGAAATTACCAAGAAATTACCAATGAACTTGCCAAGAAATTTCTTAACAGAGCTAGAAAAATAATAACAAAGTGCATTTGGAAGAAAGAAAATCAAGAATTTAAAAGGAATAAATGTAAAAAACCACAAATGCAATCCAGGGCTTAGGTGAGAAAGGCTTGCATCAGAATAGTGGCAATATAAGATAATTTGCATATTTGAGAGATGTTCAAAAGTGAAATAATTAGTCTTTGGCAACATATTGGATGTGAAATGTGAGAGGTAGAGATATAAATTATGTACAATCACACAGTGATATAACTATCAGTGAAGCTTATTCTTACAATTTGTGCTGCTTGGCTCTTTCTATGGACATAATGCTGAAGTATTTGTTTGAATGAGTGTGGAATGCCCTACAGCCCATAGTAATAAAGTGTTGATGATTATCACCTCATTTGATATGAGCTACCATGGTAGAAACCATGTAGTTGACAACTGGCAATTAATCTAGTGTATTTATTTCATCAAAACAAGAAACATTTGAGTGATACTCATTACAAAATTGTTCTCTACTGCCATATAAAATCAGAGAAAAAAATGTGGCAAACATATTGTTTGTTACCCTTAGGCTTCCTCTGCATTTGAAATGGCTATGATCTCCCCATCAAAAGTGATGAACAATTCAGTTCATCCCACCCACATTTTTAAAGGAAAAAAAGTAGCTTCACTTTTCAGTGGTTTTGGACAATGTAAACTCATTACATACACATAGGCTTAGAAAACAAAACTCTTGTACCTCTCTTCGGTGGGAAATACACTTCATTGGTCTGCTACAGCTTAATAGCCAAGCCCGGTCTGGCTCAGCCAAGTGTGTAGACTATGCCTTCTCAAGAAGTGAAAAGTGACAAATTCAGTTACTTGGGGGAAGTGAGGATACTTTTATTTTCTTTGGTCAGTGAATTGAAAGATTATTCTGATGGTACACTGAAATCCACATACAATATGAGAAAGAAAGAAAAGAAAGCATAGGGAAAGGTAGTCACTTCTCTCTACAAATATAATCTATCTTGTTGTCAAGGCTGTTCAATCTCTGACACATATGTGCCAGAGAAATTAGAGAAACAATGGTTGTTACTGTAACACAGGATTGTCACTGCTCAGTTCTTTAATATATACTAAAACAAAGACTTTATGTAACATACAAAACATAGTCTGCACAGTAATAAGTAATAATTCAGTGCCTACTATGTACCAGGCATTGTATTAGGCTCTTGGAACACAGAGAAAGACAAAGATATTTGCTAATTACAAACTAATGAAGAAATGTTCATGACAGAATTCTGTGGGACATCTGTTAACTGTGAGAAAGCATGATTTTAATGAGGATTCACTGAAAGCTTAATTTATGAATTTAAATTATGTTTAAATTATGAATAGCACCCTTAAAGAGGGCAGGGAGATGAGGTGAGTTTGAAACAGGAACATTTTTCACAAGTTTAATTCTTTCCATGGAATACTTGTCATTGCATTTCTAATGGACTTTTACACAGATGTAGGGCCACCCAAGGAGCAAGATCAGAAGACAAGCATTTTGTTGGAAGACAACTTGTGTTACTTTTAAGAAAGAGGCAATAAGTTTAGAAGCAAGAATAATAAATGTGAAGCAAAATTTGTGTCTTCTAAGTGATAATATGGTGGCAGAAGGGTCATGAATAGAATCTTTTTAAAAAGGGAATATGTACCAGAAAATGCATTTAGAGTAAATTGTTTAAAGCAGCCCAGATTAAAGGGGAAAGGTGGTTTGGGACATATCAGGAATTTAAAAAATATGACTAAGTATTTATAATTATATGCTAAACTGTTGTTTCTACACTTCTACAGGATTGTAAATAAGAGATTAAAGGAAAGACAGAAGGAAGGAAGGAAAGAAGGAAGGAATTAAGGAAGGAAGGAAGGAAGGAAGGAAGGAAGGAAGGAAGGAAGGAAGGAAGGAAGGAAGGAAGGAAGGAAGGAAGGAAGGAAGAAAGGAAGGAAGGAAGAAAAAAAGAAAGAAAGAAAGAAAAGGATAAGAGAGACAAAGAGGGATAAATGAGGGAAAGAAGAGGGAGGAACCAGCTTCCAAATACCATTCTAATAACTACTATTAAGATAAACTAATCACTTTGAATACATTTGTGCATGATCTATTTGTATGCCACTGATTATCCTAGTTTTCATAGAAAAATACAGATATATGAAGCAGCACCAAGAAAGATACAAAAATATATATATGAGAAATTGTTAAACACTATGTCTATGGTAAATTTTTATATATGGGCTTTAAAATAGTAACTTAAAGACAATCTTGCCTTCAAAATGTTGATGTTCTAATAAGCAAACACAGTACATAATGGAAAGTTAGAAAATGGGGAATTAAGAAATGGGATTTGAAGGGTACTGGACACTGGCGGGAAAGAGGAATAGCATTCTGGAGTAGGTATTTAAGATTATAAAAGCATAAAACATGTTGAGAGTCACAATTATCCGTGTTCAAATTTTTCCTTTAATATTTACTTGTGGTATAAAGCTGAATAGAATATAATTTCTAGGGGGCAGCTAGGGGGCGCAGTGGATAGAGCACCAGCCCTGAATTTAGGAGGACCCGAGTTCAAATGTGATCTCAGACATTTAATACTTCCTAGCTGTCTGACCCTGGGTAAGTCACTTAAACCCAGCCTCAGGGGAAAAAAAAAAAAAAAAAAAAAAAAAAAAAAAAAAAAAAAAGAATATAATATCTATAAGAATCAGATAGCTCCCTAAAACTTAGCTACTGTCATAGAGAACCTATGATTAATGGAGAGATTTCCATATTGCTGAAATCCTTGACATAGCTATAGATCTCAAAAGTGGAAGGGATATGGAATTTCTTTAATCAAATACTCATATTTTACAGATTAAATAAAATGACATCAGCACAAGTCTAAAAACACTAAAACTGTAAATATATAATTCTACCTTAGTCTATCTGGTGATGAAACAATACAAACAAACAAATAAAAATCTAACCTTCCTTAGTAAGTAAAGAAGTTTCCTATCAATTTAATTGAAGGAGCACTTCACTTAATAAGAATCTGTTTTGTGCCTAATATAGAACACCTGATCTTAGATTTTAAATGATTTTATTATCAAATTCAATTTTATGTGTAGTTTTCTCCCCCTAACTTTAAAGTGTTATATGAAGGTGGTGGCTGTTATAGTAGGTTTTTTGTTTGTTTGTTTGTTTTTGAGGGAGAAGGAACAACATCATTGTATGGATAAGATTTATACTTTTCTGGTCAGCTATAAAATCATTTATCTCTAGATCTTATTCCATGAATTTATTTCATTTTTTACAACTTCTGGCTAATTTATAGACTTGGTATCATGAAGGAAAAACAGTACATGTAGATGTAGACAGAAGATAAGATCCTGTAAAGGCTGAAAACAAAAGCTTAGCCCCCTAGTACACACAAACGCTGAGCACTGCAAGAATGTTCAAATCTATTTCATCTCACTGCCACTGAATTAAAAATTAGGTTGCATAAGGACCGTGAGTGTTGAGAAGAGTGAAGCAATTTCAAGTGACAGAGTTCAAAGGCAGTGGTTATGCATTTCTAAATTGGCACTGAATCTCCTTTGGAGATATTTTGCACTTAGTAAGGTGGCTATCACAACTGAACTCTTTCTTTCATTCTTGAGAAAATTGTGAATGGTCCATCTACTGAAATTAGTTTGGAAGGAAATCCTAAGGTGTTACTAAGGAGTCTGGGTATATTGTTCTTCTAATGAGTTGGCTATTCTGCTTTAATTCTACATTACCCACTAAAAAGTATGAGTTGAAATGACATTATTTGTGATTTTGAATAAATTCTCTTCAAATCATTACTATTTAAGGATAAATGAAAACTGTCTAAAGAAAGCACATAATTGATTATTTCCCACTGAATGAAAAATGACATAAATAGAATTTATTTTTAAACTGCTTGCTACATCAGCAAAGTGAAATAAATACTTCTATATTAACTGCCAAAGAGATAGTGCTTTTTTGGCACAATGAGTTGTTCTTGTTATATCCTTCGGCTCAACCTAGAAAACCTTCACAGGGGGAGGGTTCTCAGACTAAAATTATGTTGTAGAGGTTTGCACGAACCAAAAGGTCAATACTGATTTTTCCCTATGATGAGTGCAGGAGTCCAAACACCTGGGAAGTGTAATGAACATGGTCACAGAGAATGAGAAACTCAGGAGAAGAATTACATATACCTCAGTTGTTTTCCTGACCATCTTGTAAGGGGAATGACTGGGTATTCACAACAAATACAAACAAAAGGAAAATGCTTAGGCATCATTCAGGCTTCTGTAGTTAAGCAACATGGGTCCCCTTTGCATCAGTCTAATATCACTCCATTTCTGTCATCTTCACTCTCAAGAATAGAATTAGACGAGTATCAGGTACAGAAGATCAGAAAGGTGTAGATTTTGAGCTGAAAGTGATACTGGAGATCAATTCATGTAATGACTTAATTTTTCTGAAGATGATATCAAGACCCAGGGATATTCTGTAGCATATCAAAAGTTTCGTAAATAAAAAGTAGACTGACAGCATTTGAACCTAGATCCTTTGACTACAAGTCATTTATCAGTTTTTTAACAATATCAAATTGAATGCTATAGTCTTAATGCAGTAGTCAATTCAACATGTTCAGAAGCATTTGAGGAATTTCTGAGTGTAATTTTAGTGAAGTATTATCAGATCCTTCATATCAACAAGAGGGCTTTCCCTGTTGAATGAAAAGTTTATAACAATGTAAAATGGGTTCCTCAGATGTTTCTGAATTATTTGCCATGATTATAGGAATAAAATATTTAAATAGACTTAGACTTTGCTTCCTATTGACATTCAGTTTAATAATTTGCAGAATATGTTGTGGTGTAATGAAAAGAGAGGAGACTTGATTTCATGTCCTGGTTCCTGAAAATACTATCCAAATGACCATGAACATTTCATATAACTTGTCTATGTTTCAAATTCTTGTTTTTTGAAAGCAGACCTAAAATATTGCTAAGTGAAAGCTGAGAATAGAACGATTATCCTCTGATGTGTAGATGCATTACTTTTTCTAAACCCTCCATTTAAGTTATGCTCTAGTTTATCATTATGACATGAGGATATTTCTAGGATTTTTAAGGGCTAATTTAGCACAGGCCAAGAACTAACAGACTTAATTAAATTGAACAAACTTTGAAAATATATCCAGGAGCCATAGGTTAAAAGTAGTGTAAACCCATATTAACTAAACTTAGAAGCTCACCGATAGAAAAATAATTAACCATAAAATAGACATGTTTTCCATTCCAACCCACCCTAGTCATAGCAAAATTTCCATGCATATCATTGATAAAAGGACCCATGTAACTTTACCTATAATCAATCATTCCATTTCATGGACTTTAATGTATATAGCAAATCAAATGTGCTTGTATGTATAGAATGCTTTACAAACCCTAAAACACTTTGTGAAATGTTATTTGTATAGAGTCATTAGCCATTAACAAAAAATAAATTAATATCCAGAATTTCTCATCTTCCTACAAAGATTAACTACATAATTTCTCTAGGAATATAAATTACCTAGTGATCAATTCTTGTAGGTATCTAATTTTGGGTTTTCCATAAAGAATTAACCTTGGAGCAGCTAGATGGCAGAGTGAATAGAGCACCACCCCTGACATCAGGAGGACCTGAATTTAAATCTGGTTTCAGACACCTAACACTTCCAATGTGTGATCTTGGACATATCACTTAACTCTAATTGCTGTAACAAAATAATGATAATAATAACAATAATAATAATAATAATAATAATAATAACCTCATTTAAATTCTCAAAATGTAGTTGACCATTCATTTGATCAGTTGACATTTTTGAGATAATAGTGAAACATGATTACTTTCTCCTTACAAGTCAAACATACCTTAGAAGCTTTACAAACCTATACTCAGAATTATCTGGCAAATATGCAATATTACAATTATAAGTCGTCCCAGGCAACCAAGAGGCAACCATAGATATAAGTCAAGCAAATAATATTTTAGGGAAATAGTTTGCAGAGTGACTTGAGAGTTCCTGTGTCCCAAAATACATCCATACCAAAATCTTTGTTTCAAATTCAGAAAGCCAACTTTTCATGATTTTGAATAATATATTTAGGAATCTTCCCCTCCCCTAAAATACAAAGGTTATTGAAAGTGTATGATTTTTTTACATATGTCAACTATTATTTGCTTTGTGAGTGTGTTTTAAGATATGATTGGTAATGCAATTATTTGAAATAAATCATTTATCTGGATAGCACCTGAATACATGGGGCTTTTATTTAAAGCTTGACAGAAGGTTAACGGGCTTGGAATAGAGTGGCATTATTTGGGGGATTATCTTGGCATTAGTCATAGTGAAATTAAAGTTATTAAATATTTCTATTGGCTATAATGAATTGATTATATCTGTGTAATAATTTAGCAATAGGATCCTATTCTCAAAAGGATCCATGTTTTCATTGCTTTGTGAATATTTCTATCAAGGTAGATCAAAAACCTATAGATTTCTTTTCATCCTACATGATGTGTTTCTTCTTATTTTCCCAATGAATTGCCACAGGTGGTCTGCACAGTGTGCTGGAGACCTATTTTTTTTTTATTTGCTCCTGAAATTACTAGATTATCAGCATAACATTTTAACTATATACTTGTTATCACTCATTGTTAACCCATCTTATCTTTCTCTAAGGCAGTGTTAGATTTCAGAATCCAGTTCATATATTATATAATGCTACAATAACCAAGAGTAGAACTTAAACTTATTACGAATAAAAATGTTTTGCCTTTTATCAGTGTATTGTCTAATAACATTCCAGTAGGTCAAAAATAAAAAAAATTCAATTGAACAAAATTAATTACCAGGGAACCATAAGTCAAGTAGTGGAATAGAAAAGAAACTAGTTGCTAGTAGAGTGAAAACTTAAGTGGAGAGTAGAGTAGAAACTTTTTTGGCAGAGTAAAACTTAGGAAAACACAACTTGTCTTACTTTCTTGATTATTATGAACACAGCCATTTTTGGAATTATGGCTTAATCATGAAAAAACTTTAATGCATACCCTCTTGCTTATTCTAAAGGTCACAGATATTAGAGCAGACACTGCAAATTCCTTGGGCAGTTGATTATCATTGAGTCTAGTATTGCACAATCTATACTTAATGAGTAATATAAAGTAAAGATAACCATCAAACAATGTAAGTCTCTGAATTATTCTGGTTACCTAATTATGACTGCTGAATGATAAAATCCTCAGACTGACAGAATGCTGCTCCAGGAAGTTTAAAGGGAGAAGCTTAGTCAAGTCCACATGGGTCATAAAGAACCTGAAGGAAATCACTTATTTGCTTAGAATAATGTTAAATCAAATAGAGAGGAAATCCAAAAGTGCAGAGACTAGAAACTATTATAAACACTACCTCCATTTCTGATAATATATGACAATGAAAATTTTTTTTTTGGCTTCCAGGATATATGATGTTGCTACTTAATCCTTACTTATAAAAAACTATCATTCATGCAACAAAACTGAAAACAAAAATTCTGATGAAATCACATAGATTGGATGAGATAAAGTCTTTGTAAAGGCAGTGACAGTAAAAAAATGAGTGTCATGAAATATATAATACCAAGCTGGAAATATTTTTTATTTTTGACTTGGTAATATTTGACATTTTTGGACCAAAGATTAGCTGAACTCTGTGTGGAAGCCTAATATTTTTGACATTAGCAAATAAGAGACAATTACTAGGTTTAATGGGAAGGATGTGCCTAAATAAAAAGAATGAAGAAAAACATAATCCAAAGGCTGGGCTTGTTGTGGAATGTCAATTACAAGAAAGTCTGATATGGATGTTAAGATCCAGTGGGTAGAGTAGAAAATCTCAAGTCTGCAAAGACTATAAAGAGTTAAAGGAAGGAAAGAAATAGTAATTTTTAAGTACCTACTATGTTCTAAGCACTGTGGTAAGCTATGAAAACCATTTCATTGTTATTTTCACCATAACCCTATTTGGTAGGTGTTATAATTATCTCTTTTTTATAGTTGAGAAAACTGAGCTAGACAGAGCTTAACTACTTTTTCTGTTGTCACATAGCTAATAATTGTCTGCAACTAGGCTGGCTGGATTCAGATTTCCTGATGCTAGGCCAAAAGCTCTATCCACTATATCATCTAACTGATAATCAGAGTTTTCAGAAGTTTTCATGTAAAGATTCCATGTTTCATGAAATCTACAACTTCAACCCTCAAGGTAGGCAGGAAATTTTTAATTATAGCATGATGAATTAATCCATGAAGAAATAGTGAAGTGAGAAATACTAGTTAGTGAATTATCTGTATAAAGCTGATAATACTATGGAAAGGTAACACACAACCTTTACCTGATTATATGTAAATAGCATGCTAATAAGAAATCTATATGTGCTCATAATAGTGGAAATAGTGTTTTTCTTTTTTGTTATGATATATAAGGCATTGTATAAAGAGGTTTTAGGTACATCTTTTCCTGGTGGGAAAGATGAGCCATGAATTTTAAATGGGAGGTCACAGAAGTAGCTGAGTTTTTGTTAATGTGGAGATTGAATGGCTTGAAAGCACAGAAAGTAGAAATCACTGGGAAGTTATGCAAAGGATTATGGCTTTAAAGTCAAAGGAGGGAAATGAATTAATAAACAATGACGAGACATTGGGATTTTCTCTCATTGAAGAAAAGAAAGTCATCTCTTGCACCAGACCAAGATATGATCATTAGTTGAGACAATTAAATAGTTTAGCTCTGAGAGTTCTGTGTTTGAAAGATATGATTGATTTAAAGTGATGGTTGAGTAGATACTGGACCTTATATGCTTAACTATTTCTGTTTTTAGTGATTTTATCAATGTGGCTCTTTGGCAGCACAGATCACAACCCATTCATCTTTTCTCATTTTCAGTCTGAAAGCTGGAAAGGCCTAAAGAGTGATCTAATTCAATCCAAATATGAAAGTGACATTTCTATAATGTATTTGACAAATGGAAACAGAGATTTTTCTTGAACAGCTCCAAAGAGGAGACGCTACCACCTATATTGGTATGATCCCCTTTGTTTTCATCAGGATATCTTTTTACATTAAGCCCAAATTGTCTTGTTAGCAATTTAAATTGATTGCTACATGATTATTTCCTCAGATAACAAATAGATCAATCCCTTCCTTGGCATTATACCTTGTCAAATATGTTTAAATCATTTTCCCCATAATTCTTATCTTCTCTTAATTGTACATAAAAAATATTTTGTGTAAGATATTTTTCCGTTTTGTATGAGTGTTTTGATTGCTGAAGTGGGCAAAGAAGGTTTATGAACAAAATTGATAAAGATACACTTGTAAAGAAAATAATTTTAACATATATAAAGTAGATATAGCCTTTATATAGCACATGAATATACTAAGAAGATATGTTTGAGATCAGGGATTACTGAGGTAGCATTGTGGTCCCTTTGTTCATTTGAATGTGACTATTAATAGAACTTAGAGCTCAGACCTGACAAGGCTATAAATCAAATAACTATTTGGGGATTACAAGAAGATTAAACAAGGATAGTTGAGTTCATAAATGATAAAAATGGATTTTGTAAGATTTACCTCATAAAGGAAAGATGAGTCACTAAACATCAGGAGACCCAGATTTGAGGCACTGGGAGTAATGAAAGTATCAGCTGTGAAAGAGCTGAATATGTAGAAGCAGGCAGGAAGTCAACAGACAAGAAAAAAAAATTATCTACTATACATGGAGAATTTTGATTGGAAGAGAGACATTATTTTGAATAAGAGGTATTGCTTAATGATCTCATTGCTTCAAGTATCTCTTCACCTCCATCCTTTCTCCATTCAGCTCTCAAATGGATACCACTGAACTGAGTACATCTCACAATATCTATCTCTTATTCCCATCCACTTAATAAACGACACTGTATCCTTGTTATCTTAGAATCAAACATAAAATCTTTTGATGTTTAAATACCTTCATAAGCTGGCCCCTTTCTACCTTTTCTATATAGATATTTTTGTAGCATCTAATTCACATACATATGAAATCCAGTAGCACTAACTTTGTTCTTACTAACATGTTATGTGATACTCCATCTCTTGACTCCAGGCATTTTCAATGGTTTTTCATACGATGAAAAATATTCTTCTCCCCTTATTTTCATTTAGGTTTTTTTTTTCCCTAACTTTCTTCAATTTTCATCTAAATCTAATCATTTGGGAGTTTTTTTTCTCTTTTATATAAAAACCTTTTTCTAAGATTACTCTAAATTTACTTGTATAAAGAGCATTTTTACTTGTTTGCTTGTTCTTTCTTTCCACAATTAGGCTCAGGGATGAATGAGAGCACAGGTAATTTTTGCCTTGATTTGAATCCCTAGATTGTAACACTTGACTTAGTGTATAGTAGGTGCTTAACAAATGAGGATGGAACTATGGAAAAGGAAAGGGTGACAAAGCTGAGAAAAAAATTTTACCAGCATTGCAAATGAGATAAAGATCTCATTTCTAAAATATATGAAGAATTGTCAAATTTATATGAATGCAAGTCATTCTTCAGTGGATAAATGGTCAAAGTCTAGAAATAGACAATTTTCTGATGGGGAAATTAAAGCTATCTATAGTCACATGAAAAAAATGTTCTAAATCTCTATCAATTACAAAAATGCAAATTTAAACAGCTCTATGGTACCATTTCATTCCTCTCAGATTGCCTAAGACTTCAGAAAAAAAAAAAAGATAAATGTTGAAGGGAAAACTGAGACACTAACATACTGTTGGTGGAGTTGTAAGGAGAGCAATCTGGAACTATGCCAAAAATGTTATAAAACTATGGATACCCTTCGACTCAGCAGTGCCATTACTGGGTCTGTATCCCAAGGAAATCATAAAGGAGAGAAAAGGATCTATATGTGCAAAAATGATTGTAGCAGCTCATTTTGTGGTAGCAAGGAATTAAAATATGTAGATGCCCATCAACTTGAGACTGGCCAAATAATCTGTGGTATATAAAGATAATGGGATATTATAGTTCTATAAAAATGATAAAATAAAATTGATTTTAGAAAGGCCTGGAAATATTTACATGAACTGATGCTGAGTGAAGTAAACAGAACCAAGAATACATTGTACACAATACAGTAAGAGTGTGCTCTCAATTGCAGAAAGGCGGTGGAGCCAAGATGGTAGAGAAGATACACTCTTTAAAATTCAGGATGTTAAAAAAATAACTCCTTAAAATTCAGGATGGAACAAATAGAAATGAATGATTCATTGAGAACCCAAGAATCAGTCAAACAAAACGAAAAAAAATGAAAAGCTGGAGAATAATGTCAAATACTTACTGGGAAAATCTATAGAACTGGAAAATAGATCTAGGAGAGATAATCTGCGGATTATTGGACTTCCAGAAAACTATGACCAAAAAAAGAGCCTAGATTCTATTTTACAGGAAATTATCAAAGAGAACTGTCCAGAGATAATAGAAACAGAAGGGAAAGTAGATGTTGAAAGAATTAATCAAACTCTTTCTGAAATAGACCCTAAAAAAAGAACACCACGGAATATTGTGGCTAAGCTGCAGAATTACCACACAAAGGAGAAAATCCTGCAAGCAGCTAGAAAAAAACAATTTAAATACCAAGGTGCCACAATAAGGGTCACACAAGAACTGGCTGCCTCCACATTAAAAGATAGAAGAGTCTGGAACCTGATATTCCGAAAAGCAAAAGATCAAGGATTGCAACCAAGAATAAACTACCCAGCTAATTTTAGCATCTTTTTCCATGGAAGAAGATGGTCATTCAATGAAATAGAGGAATTCCATATGGTTCTAAGAAAAAAACCAGACTTAAACAAAAAAATTGATCTACATCCACAAGACTGAAGAGAAACAGAAAAAGGTACACAGAACCCTTGAGAACTATATCTCTGTTGTGGGTATATAGAAAGTACACATGGATAATTTGATTTTACTGATATAAAAGAAAAAAAGGAGGGGGTGTAGTAAAGGGAAGGGGGTAGTATCAGAAAAAGGGGAGGGAGTGATAAAAAGAGGGAAACTACATCCCAGGAAGAGGCATAGAAAATACACCATATCTGAGGGAATTTAGAGAGGGGGAGAATCATTGTGTAAATCTTACTCTCATCAGAAGAGGCTCAAATATTAAATAATTGTCATATTTGTTTTTCAGAGAATTCTCTATCACCTCATTAAAAGGGGGGAGAGGAAAAGGGAAAAGGAAAAGGAGAATAAGGGAAGGGACGTGGAGGGAGGGGGGAGGGATACTACAAAAAAAAGGGGGTGGAGGGCTGCGTGTCACAAGGGGGGTCTATAAATTAAATATAGGGGAGGGGGATCAGGGGGGTCAAGGGAAAAAGCATAATATGGGGATAATATGATGGCAGGAAATACAGAAATAGTAATTTTAACTGTAAATGTGAATGGGATAAACGATCCCATCAAACGGAGACGGATAGCAGATTGGATCAAAAAGCAGAACCTTACAATATGTTGTCTACAGGAAACACACTTAAAGCAGGGAGATACATACAGAGTAAAGGTAAAAGGTTGGAACAGAGCCTATTACGCTTCAGGTAAAGCCAAAAAAGCAGGGGTAGCTATCCTTATCTCAGATCAAACAAAAGCAGAAGTTGATCTAGTTAAAAAAGATAAGGAAGGAAACTATATCCTGCTGAAAGGTAGCATAGATAATGAAGCCATATTAATACTGAACATATATGCACCAAGTGGTATAGCATCTAACTTTCTAAAGGAAAAGTTAAGAGAGTTGCAAGAAGAAATAGACAGTAAAACTATAATAGTGGAAGATCTCAACCTTGCACTCTCAGATTTAGACAAATCAAACCACAAAACAAATAAGAAAGAAATTAAAAAAGTAAATAGAACATTAGAAAAACTAGGTATGATAGACCTTTGGAGAAAACTGAATGGCAATAGAAAGGAATATACTTTCTGTTCAGCAGTTCATGGATCCTATACAAAAATTGACCATATATTAGGACATAAAGATCTCAAAATTAAATGTAGGAAGGCAGAAATAATAAATGCCTTCTTCTCAGATCACAATGCAATAAAAGCTACATTCAGTAAAAAGTTAGGGGTAAATAGACTAAAAAGTAATTGGAAAATGAACAATCTCATCTTAAAGAATGACTGGGTGAAACAGCAAATTATAGAAACAATTAATAATTTCACCCAAGATAATGACAATGATGAGACATCATACCAAAATCTGTGGGATGCAGCTAAAGTGGTAATAAGGGGAAATTGTATATCTGTAGAGGCTTATTTGAAGAAAATAGAGAAAGAGAAGATTAACGAATTGGGCTTACAACTTAAAAGGCTAGAAAAAGACCAAATTATAAACCCCCAACCAAAAATTAAACTTGAAATACAAAAATTAAAAGGAGAAATCAATAATATTGAAAGTAAAAAAACCTATTGAATTAATAAATAAAACCAAGAGTTGGTTTTATGAAAAAGCCAATAAAATAGATAAACCTTTGGTAAATTTGATCAGAAAAAAGAAAGAGAAAAATCAAATTGTTAGTCTTACAAATGAAAAGGGGGATCTTTCCACCAATGAAGAGAAAATTAGAGAAATAATAAGGAGTTACTTTGCCCAACTTTATGCCAATAAATTTGATAACTTATGTGAAATGGATGACTTCCTCCAAAAATATAGGCTCCCTAGATTAACAGAGGAGGAGATAAATTGCTTAAATAGTCCCATTTCAGAAAAAGAAATAGAACAAGCTATTAATCAACTACCCAGGAAAAAATCCCCAGGACCAGATGGATTTACATGGGAATTCTACCAAACATTTAAAGAACAAATAGCCGCAATGCTATATAAACTATTTGAAAAAATAGGGAATGAAGGAGTCCTACCAAACTCATTTTATGACACAAACATGGTACTGATACCTAAACCAGGTAGATCGAAAACTGAGAAAGAAAATTATAGACCAATTTCCTTAATGAATATTGATGCTAAAATCTTAAATAAGATATTAGCAAAAAGACTTCAGAAAATCATCCCCAGGATAATACACTATGATAAAGTAGGATTCATACCAGGAATGCAGGGCTGGTTTAATATTAGGAAAACTATTAGTATAATTGACCATATTAATAATCAAATTAATAAAAAACATATGATCATCTCAATAGATGCAGAAAAAGCATTTGACAAAATCCAACATCCATTCCTACTAAAAACTCTTGAGAGTATAGGAATAAATGGATTATTCCTTAGAATAATCAGGAGCATATATTTAAGACCGTCAGTAAGCATAATATGCAATAGAAATAAACTGCAACCTTTCCCAGTAAGATCAGAAGTGAAACAAGGTTGCCCACTATCACCATTACTATTCAATATACTACTAGAAACGCTAGCTGAGAAAGAAATTCAAGGAATTAGAGTAGGAAATGAGGAAATCAAACTATCACTCTTTGCAGATGACATGATGGTATACTTAGAGAACCGCAAAGACTCTGCTAAAAAGCTATTAGAAATAATTCAGAATTTTAGCAAAGTGGCAGGATACAATATAAATACACATAAACGCTCAGCATTTTTATATATCACCAACAAAATGCAACAGCAAGAGATACAAAGAGAAATTCCATTCCAAACAAATGTTGAGAGTATAAGGTATTTGGGAATCCATCTACCAAATAGTCAGGATTTATATGAGAAAAATTACAAAACACTTGCCAAAAAAATAAAGTCAGATTTAAATAATTGGAAAGACATTCAGTGCTCTTGGATAGGCCGAGCGAATATAATAAAGATGACAATACTCCCCAAACTAATCTATTTATTTAGTGCTATACCAATCAGACTCCCAAGAAACTATTTTAATGACCTAGAAAAAATAACAACAAAATTCATATGGAAGAATAAAAGGTCGAGCATTGCAAGGGAACTAATGAAAAAAAAAAAGTCAGAGGAAGGTGGTCTAAGTGTACCTGATCTAAAGCTATATTATATAGCAGCAGTCACCAAAACCATTTGGTATTGGCTAAGAAGTAGACAGGTAGATCAGTGGAACAGATTAGATACAAAGGACAAAAAAAGGGTACATCTATAGCAATCTAATCTTTGACAAACCCAAAGATACCAACATTAGGGATAAAAATTCATTATTCGGAAAAAAATTGTTGGGAACACTGGAAATTAGTATGGCAGAAATTAGATATGGATCCACACTTAACACCATATACCAAGATAAGCTCAAAATGGGTCCATGAGTTAGGCATAAAGAATGAGATAATAAATAGATTAGAGGAATAGAGAATAGTCTCCCTCTCAGACCTGTGGAGGAGGAAGGAATTTATGACCAGAGGAGAACTAGAGATCATTATTGATCACAAAATAGAAGATTTTGATTACATCAAACTAAAAAGTTTCTGTACAAACAATACTAATGCAAACACGATTAGAAGGGAAGTAACAAATTGGGAAAATATTTTTAAAAGTAAAGGTTCTGACAAAGGTCTCATTTCTAAAATACATAGAGAACTGACCCTGATTTATAGGAAACCAAACCATTCTCCAATTGATAAATGGTCAAGGGATATGAACAGACAATTCTCAGATGATGAAATTGAAACTATTTCCACTCATATGAAAGTGTCTTCCAAATCACTACTGATCAGAGAAATGCAAATTAAGACAACTCTGAGATACCACTACACACTTGTCAGATTGGCTAAAATGACAGGAACAAATAATGATGAATGTTGGAGGGGATGTGGGAAAACTGGGACACTGATACATTGTTGGTGGAGTTGTGAAAGAATCCAGCCATTCTGGAGAGCAATTTTGAACTATGCCCAAAAAGTTATCAAACTGTGCATGCCCTTTGACCCAGCATTGCTGTTATTGGGATTATATCCCAAAGAAATACTAAAGAGCGGAAAGGCACCTGTATGTGCAAAATGTTTGTGGCAGCTCTTTTTGTTGTAGCTAGAAACTGGAATTTGAATGGATGTCCATCAATTGGAGAATGGTTGGGTAAATTGTGGTATATGAAGGTTATGGAATATTATTGCTCTGTAAGAAATGACCAGCAGGAGGAATACAGAGAGGCTTGGAGAGACTTACATCAACTGTTGCTGAGTGAAATGAGCAGAACCAGAAGATCACTATACACTTCAACAACAATACTGTATGAAGATGTATTCTGATGGAAGTAAATATCTTCAACATAAAGAAGATCCAACTCACTTCCAGTTGATCAATGATGGACAGAAATAACTACACCCAGAGAAGGAACACTGGGAACTGAATGTAAATTGTTAGCACTACTGTCTATGTACCCAGGTTACTTATACCTTCGGAAGCTAATAATTAATGTGCAACAAGAAAATGGTATTTACACACATATATTGTATCTAGGTTATATTGTAACACATGTAAAATGTATGGGATTACCTGTCATCGGGGGGAGGGAGTGGAGGGAGGGAGGGGATAATTTGGAAAAATGAATTAAAAAAAATAAATAAATAAATAAAAAGAGTATGCTCTCATCAGCTGTTTAAGACTTGCTTCTTCTCAGTGATTCAGTGATTCAAAGCAATTCCAATAGTCTTTGCATTGAAAATGCCATCTGCTTGCAGAAGATCTAAGGAAACTTAATGTAAATCAAAACATGCTATGTTTAATTCTTTTTTTTTTAATTGCTCCTATGATGTGTTCCTTTTGCTCTGATTTTTCTCTCCCTAAAGTATTCTTGAAGCAATATGTATTAAAAATAAAGTAAAACACAATAAAAATCACTATAAATAAAGAAAAAAGAAAAAAAGGAAAAAAAGAAAAAAGAAAAGGCAAAGATGGCTGCTGGGAGCTTCACTGGGAGAAAGTTTACACTCACAACTCTTTGAATATCCTGTTCTTTTTTTTTTTTTTTTTCATTTTTTATTTTGAGAGAGAGAAAACATCAGAGATATGTCTATTTGATCCCCATTTCAAATCTGTTTTTATGGAGGGAAATAAAAATGCTACTTTCATGGTCCCATATTTCAAAATACATTAGACAGATAGTGTGACAACAATTTATATATAGAATGTGATATATTAATTATCCTGGCTTTTGCTTTATATTAAGTAAATCTGATGTTTCAGTAATTCTTGGTTTTACTTTATCTTTGTTTAAATGTATATTTGAGAGATAAAGGTATTATGGTAACTGATTGTATGCAAATGAAAAGTATACTAGCTCAAGAATTATAGTTTTCAGTAAGAAAAACTCCATGAGCAAAAGAAAACAAAAATGAAAACATTACTATTTTAAATACTCTGAGAGGATTTTACTCATAACATTAGAGCTAATAATATGAGGGCAAGTTGGATCAAGTGATCCCAGAGACTTAAAGTTGAGTCATGTCATGTCGGGGTACTGCATTTTTTGTGTTTATTAAATTATAATTTTGAATATTTATTCTTATTCTATTTCATTTATTCCCTATTTCAAATGCACATTCTAGCAGAGGGAATTGCTAAAAACAATTGGCCACAAATTTATGTTTTCACATTGGATTCTATTTCTCTTTCTTCATGATGAAGTTGTCTTTATCTTAGGACTAAGTTTATAGCACAAACACAACCATTCTCTTCAACCAATAAGAAATGGGTATATTTGATGACTTTTCCAGGATATTGTCCATGATTTTTTGGTAGATCCTATAAAGAGGATTCATTCAATAAACTAGTGATCATCTTGAATCATTTCTAATTTTTTTTGGTTCTTTTGTTTTTTGTTTTGTTTTTTCTTTTTGACCAAGATATGGTATGTGAGAGCTGGGCTGTTTTCTCTACTATCTTCCACTCTATTTTACCAAACCATGTCTTTTTTGATCATAAAGTTTATAATGTTAACATTACTTCTTGAACCAAGAACATCATTATAAAAAGTAGCAGCCAGTTTGAAGTTATCATTGGTAATCTGTACATATATCTTATTTGATTCTATTGTATTTTCTTTGTTCATAAGACTGAACTGACAAAGAAAAAATAGTATTTATAAAAGTGATGATGAGAATGGTCTCAGGACATTCTGTTTACATTAAGATAGCACAAATTTAAAATATATACATACATGCAGTCTGAGTATATTTCTATCTTTCATACATTGCATCAAATTCCTTACTTGACAAAGCAGAGCAGGAATATTTCCTGTTCATATCAGTTAAGCCTTTTTAAAAATTGTTACGGATGCCCTGTCTTTAACACACACACACAAACACACACACACAAACACACACACACACACACACACATACACGTCTTACTAGCAAGCTCACTCTTCCTCATTGATACTAACCTCCTGAATTTACACAAGACTTCAGAGAAACTACAGGTTCCAAAAATTAGACCTAGTGAGGGCTAGGGTTGGAAGTGGATATGCTAGAAAGTTAGCTTAGAAAGGTATAAACTAATATCAACATTAGACTGGTAAATACAAAATTTAAGAATAAAAAATCATCTTATTTGGAAACTGCTTTAACCAATCTCCTTTCCACACATTGTTGGATCACTTTTTGTCATGTAAGTACTCAGTTCTTTAGATATTGCTTCCTATTCTGATGCCTGTTTTCTCAAGTCACATTATGCTACCCCCCCCCCCACAGTGTGGGATCTTTATATATAGCAATTTTACCTTCTATTTTACATAATTTCCTTCTAGCTTCTTACACCTAGTATTAATTTCATGGTGAATCCTATATGTAAAAATTACTTTTAATTTAGTAAATGTATTTGGTTTGAAGATTGGAAATTTTTAAAATTTATATCAAATCAGAGATTTCATTAACATGAAAGTCTATCTCATATTTTCCATACTTTAAAGTGTCAAAGAACTATTATTGTATTAACAAAAATGTCAAATGAATTTAATTGTGATCATCTTCTTAATCTAAAAAGTGAAGTAATACCTTATAACTTAACAGTAATGTTTTAAAGTTGAAAAATTATAAAGTAAAGCTTTCCATTGCATGTGTGGAAAACACCATATATATTAGCCATCTTGTCTCATCTATTTGAATGGTGACAGCAGACATATGTGTTTAGAGTACAGAATTCAGAGTGGGCCTCAGCTGCTCCAGCCAGAGGGTCATTTTAACTCATAATAGGAAAAAAGCAGAACTAAAGGAAAATCAGAGCAGATGAACACTAGGTACAGTCCTTGGCCCCTGGCTAGTAATGAAGCATCTACAGAGAGAACTGGGAAACTGGAAATGAGTAGAGTCCAAATTAAGGGGCACTAGTAGCATTTCAAAAAGGACTGATACTAACCAGGAAGAATGAGTTGATTCTTCTCTCAACAGTGATTGCAAACATGTTATCTAGTAGGCTTGTAGTATATCCAAAATGAAAACATTCAACACTATTTTTTTTAAAGATTTGATTGGAGGTGGAATAAATAAAACTTCAATTACCTTTAACTAGTTATCATAATAAAATATTTCATTTAGGTAGTATGTTATACTTTACAAAGTTCCTTGGCTGTCCTATACTATTTGACCCTTAATACACTCCTAGGATATGGATATTATTATTATTATTATTACTATTTTCATTTTATTGATAAGGAAACCATTGCTCAGAGAAATCAAGTAACTTGCCAAGAGTAGCAAGTACATAATGCCTGATTCAAAGCACCTTTTGTAACAGTTCTGCTTTAATACCTCAGTGTTGTATTTACACTTTAAACATAATAATTTAGTATATACACTTTATGTATTTCATTCTCTCTGAACCTCTCAGTCTCTGTCTTTCTCAGTCTCTCTGTGTCCTTGCTTTGTCTGTATCTACATGTATACACACACACACACACACAAATATGTGTGACAATATACATACCCTTATATTCATATATATGTATATGAACATTATGTATGTATATATACACACACATATACATATATTTGTATATATTGATATACTGACATATATAATGCTAATTTTGACCATTCAGCCTATCTTGAAGTTCAAATGAAATGTAAATGCCAAATGGACTCCCATTATGTATTGATATGCATTATGTTGCCATGACAACATACAGTAATTAAGGACCTTTCTATTTTAACTTTCAGTTCTGAAAATGTGTCATTCTTGGCATTCAGTCCTATTAGGAAAAGGACATGCCTTGAAAACAGAAAGCAGAGTATGTGCAAAGTCATTTGGGTAATATAATTCGCATCTATCATAATTTTTCTAGAACAAAACATGTGTTTCATAAAAGATGTCTTAACTTCGTACTATATCTAAGATATGGTGTGACATAATATATACGCACAGTATGAAATTAGGAAGAGAAGTGGAATCAGAAAAATTGGAGAATGGTTGCACTGAAATATTAGCATTGTGGCAAAGGACAAGTAATCTTACCTTTGGAATCCTAGTTTAAATTTCTATAAAATAAGAATTATAGATAATATATGTATTTGTGAATGTGTATACATATATATGTGTGTGTATATATATATGTGTGTATTATACATATATGTATATATGTACTTATGTTTCTACAGCAAATTATTCCAGTATCTTTCCCAAGAAAACTCTACCTGGTTTCAGGAAAAGCTAGACGTGATTCAAAAATGACTGAAGAACAAAACAGACATATTTATATACTATAAACACACACATATATACAGATACTTATATGTACAACTTATATGCAATCTGAAATTTATTTTAAGATTGTGGGAATTAAGGTGTTTTATTACTACAAAATGGTTCCTTGATACTTGGATAGGATGGAAAATATGAGAGTAACTTGAATATAAAAATATATAATATCATATAACGTAACACTTTATCCTATCATATTGCATATGTTATTTTATTGTGTCATATCATTATATGTCATATCATGCCATAGCATATCATATTTCAACTTATTTGTTCTTCTTTTCTCTTCATTTGAAAACTCGACATCATTTCATCTCTCTAATTTTCTCCCATTTTCAAACAAAGAAGTTCTCCTGTTTGTTTCCCTCTCCCTAGGCAACCTTTCTACATGTATGCTTGATATTTTCCCTGATCATCTTATAAGCAATTTGCTCTCTTGATAATTTTTTCTTTCTTATCTTCAGTTTCTCTTCACTTAATTGATCTTTTCTTACTGCCAAATATCTACTACATTAAAAAAATGCTCAGTAAATTATCATTTCCTGCATATTCCTATTTCTTTTCTTTTTCTCAAAATAATAATAAAAAAATACTTCAAATGGAATGCTTTTCCTCTTTTTCACATTGCAATCTTGTTTCTGACCTCATAATCTGATTGAAAATATTTTATTCAAAGTTACCAATTATCTCTTTAAATATATACACATACACATGTACACAAATTTTGAACTTAAGAAATAAAAAAAACAAGGAATGATTATACATGAATTTACAAATCTTTTATTGCTATTCCTTTTAAATATATAATAAAGTTTCCATGCAAACCTGCAAAAAAAGTTGTGTGACAACTTTGTTTTTTATTCCCTTTTTATTTTCCTCCTTGCCCTACACATGGTAATCAACAGGCACAAATATATATGCATTTATATATTTACATATATTAACATATGTGAATATATGTTTATATTCATGTAAATATGCACACATGTATGTGTATGTGCAAAATATTTTCATAAATATTTCTATTTATCCATTCTTTTTGGTGGAGATAGACAGTCTTTTTTCATACTTCCTTTGTACTTAATTTGTATATTTGTAATAATCCTTACAGTTGTTTTAAAACAATATTATTGTTAATGCATACAACATTCTTTTGTTTCTGCTCGTCATTCTTCAATATTTTGTATAACTGTATCCATGTTTTTCTAAGATCATCAAGCTAATTTTTTGTAACACTATAGTATTCCATCACAATCTTACGCTACTTCTTGTTCTTCCATTCCCTAAATGACAGACATCATGAAATTTTCTAGTTCTTTGCCATCATAAAGAGAATTGTTATATATTTTAGAACATAAAGATTATTTTCATTTTCCCATAATAATCTTTTGAAACAGACTTAGTAATGCTATTATTATGTCAAAGGAAAGAGATCTAGTAGCAGGTATTGATGTGTCAAAAGATATAGGCACTTTAAAAAGTACTTTGTGCATAATTTGCTCTTCAAAATGATTGGATCAGTTAATTAACTAATTAAATTACATTTCCTCAAAAATTTTAATAAGTTAGAAAAATAACAAAATTCAATTGGAAGAACAAAAGTAAAAAATGTCAAAGGAGCTAATAAAAAAATATAAAGGAGATTCAGCATTACCAGATTTTAAACTATATCAATACCAGTAATTATCAAAACTATCCAGTACTGGCTAAAAAATAGCAAAATAGACTAGTAGAACAGACTAGACATATGATTTATAGCAATGAATAAATATATTAATCTTGCGTTTCACAAGTGTGAAGACAAGTTCTGGGGATAACAATTCATTATTTGTGTTATTATACTATTATTTATTAAAAACTGTTGGAAAAACTAGAAATTAGTCTGGCAGAAATTGGACATAGAACAATATTTTACACTGTTTACTAAGATATGATCAAAATTGGCCTATATCCTAAATATACAAAGAAAGATATTAGAAGATAGAAGAAGATAGAATATAATGCTTATGAGATTTATGAATAGGCAAAAACTTTATAAATAAAAGATAAGCGAGCAGTGTGAGATGTAAAATGGATAATTTTGAGTACATTACATTAAAAAAAAGTTTGTACAAATAAAACAAATGTAGCCAAAACCAAAAAGAAGATTGAAAATCAGGAAAATGTTCTGTAGACAGATTTTCAGATAAAGATCACACATCTAAAATTTATAAAACCTTTTTCAAAATCATAAGAATGAGTCATTTGATAAAGGGTCAAAAGATATAATACTCATTTTTTCATGAAAAAGAACAACGTATCAAAACAATGTATAGTCATATAAAATGTTCTAAATCATTACTGATTAGAGAAATGCAACAAACAATCATTTTGCAATGGCATTTTACACCTATCAGTTTGGCTAAAATGATTTAAAGGAAAGGTGACAAAGGGAGGCGATGTGAAAAAATGGAGATACTAACTCACTGTTGGAAATGTGAACAGAACCAGTGATCTCTCATCTGCAATATTTGATGTTTTTTCTTTCTCTGGTCCTCATTCTTCTTGGCATATGTTATTATTGTTCATTTGGGTCCAACAGTTCATGCCCCTATTTGAAGTTCTCTTGGCAAAAATCATGAAGTAGTTTTCCATTTCTTTTTCCATCTCATTTAACAATTGAAAAACTGATGTAAACAGCATTACATACTTGCCCAGGGTCACATAGCTAATAACTTTCTGAAGTCAGACTTGATTTATGAAGATAAATCTTCTGACTCCATGTCCAACCCTTTATCTACTGCACTACCTAGCTGTCCCTTCTTGACAAATGATGAATTTAAAATTGTCAAACATTTTCTCTTTCTATATGCATTTTTCTGTTGATCTCCTTTCATGTTCTTTCATATACTATCTTCAATTTATCCTGTAACAGTTAAATTTTATACTGTTTCTCCAATTAAATTGGAAGAAAGAAGGGAAGGAAGGAAGGAAGGAAGGAAGGAAGGAAGGAAGGAAGGAAGGAAGGAAGGAAGGAAGGAAGGAAGGAAGGAAGGAAGGAAGGAAGGAAGGAAGGAAAGAAGGAAGGAAGGAAGGGAGGGAGGAAAGGAGGGAAGAAGAAAAAGAAAAAACATACACTTTAATTTGAACTCAGATCTCATCATTTCTCTTTCTGGAAGTGGAATGGATTTTTTATCATGAGTTCTTCAGAATTATTTCAGATCACTGTAATTATCAAAGTACCTACATATTTCACAGTTGATTATCATGAAAATATTGCCATTACTGTGTAAATATTCTCTGGTTTTGCTGATTTCATTTTGTATCAATTCAAGTAAGTCAGTGTTTTTTTATTTTTTGTTTATTGTTTTTTTTGTGTGTGTGTTTTTTTTCTGAAACCATTCATTAATTGATGGACATCTCTCATCAATTTCAAATCTTTGTCACCACACACATAAAGAGAAAAAGACAAAGAGAAAAGAGAGAGAGAGAGACACAGAGAGAGAGAGAGACAGAGAGAGAGAGAGAGACAGAGACAGAGACAGAGACAAAGAGATAGAGACAAAAAGAGACAACGAAAGAAATTACTATACATATTTTTATATTTAGTGTCTTTTCCTATTTCTTTCATCTCATTGGAATTTTGTCTTTGTAAAGATATTACTGGATTAAAAGACTTCTTTTATAGCCAATTAGGCATAGTTCAAAATTGTTTTCCAGAATAATTGAAACACTTTACAACTTCACCAATACTGCATTAGTATCATTATCATTTTCTTATTTCAAGACAGAACTTAAACTTCACCTCCCACTTGAAGCCTCTCTTGATACCCCTACTTGCTTGTGTGTCATATGGAAAATTACCCTGTAATTATTATTTTGCACTGATTATTTAATGTGTTCTTTATATTTATCCTGTTCATAGTCATAATTACTTATTATCCCCTGTGTTAGATGTGGATTTCTTATGAGAAGGGAGTCTTTCAATTATTTTATTTTTTAAACTCTAGCATATAATAACATAGTAACCAATTACTAGACTCTTAAAATCCATTAATTGGTGATTGATTGAATACCATCTATGACTATGGACAAGTTACTTTATATTAAGTAAATATGATGTTCTGGTAATTCTTGTTTTTGCTTTTTCTTTGTCTAAAGGTTTATTTGAGAGATAAAGATATGATAACTGATTTTGTGCAAATAAAAAGTATACTAGTTCAAGAATTATAGTGTTCAGTAAGAAGAATATAATCATCCTTACTCCAAGAACAAAAGAAAATAAAAGTGAAAACATTACTATTTCTAAGACTCTGAAAGGATTTTACTTATAACATTAGAGCTAATGATATGTGGTCAAGTTGGGTCAATCAAATGATCCCAGAAACTTAAAGTAGGGTCATGTAATGCCAGGGTGCTGCATTTGTTTTGTTTATTCAATCATAAATTTGAATATGTATTCTTATTCTATTTCATTTACTTCTTATTTCAAATTCAAGTTCTAGAGAAGGGAATTTCTAAAACAATAGGCCATAAGTTTATGTTTTCACATTGGATTCTATTCCTTTTTTTTTTTTTTTAAATAATGAAATTGTCTTTAGTTTAGGACTAAGTTTATAGTACAAACACACACATTCCCTTCAACCAATAATGAAATGGGCATGTTTGGTTAGCTTAAGTTTCTGTATCTAGAAAATAAGTGCCAAGGAACTAAGTAACCTTTTTAAAGTAGTTAAATTGTGTATCTCTGATCTGCAATATGTGTAATAAGATATGATGTGTAGTCTAAAAAAAAAAAAAAAAAAAAGCTTGATTTCCATGATAACTGGAAGATGGCAAATAAAAAAAAAAAAAACAGTAACAAAAATAACTTCATTGAACTGGTTTTTATATTGACATTTCACTGATCCTTATGTCAAAACTAGAAGGTAGGCAATATGAATGTAATTTTATACAATTTATATTTAAGTAAATTAAGAGGAGAGAAGTTAATTGATTCACTCAAAGTCATACAGGTAGTGCACCAGAAGTACAAAAGTAAATTATTTATCAATATACACTTGAAAAATAATTACAAAAATTGCTACATATTTTTTTTTGTATTTTCAAATATTTACTTTCATTCAAATTGTCATTTTACCCATTTTTTAAAATCATCATTTCTCTCTACATTTTTGCTACTTAGAATTTTCTTGTCATTCTTTTCTTTCCTGAAACATGAGGTCATGAATTTCCCATCTCTAGTGGCCACTTGTCAGGGAATGCAAGATCATATATTCAGAGTTGGAAAGAAGGTTACCTAGTCTAAATCCCTCAGTTTTCCAGAGGAGGAAATTGAGAACCATAAAGGTTAAATGATTTTCAAAAGGCCACAAAGGTAGCAAGTAGAATAGCCTGTATTTGAATGCATGTCCTCTTGGCTCCAAATCTCTTTTTTTATTTCTCATGTAGCAGAATGTAGAGGGGCTGTTTCCTAAATTTTCGTTAAACTACATGACATTCTGATAAACCTACCAACTCTGAGATAATATGAATTCATGATGCCTACCTTTATTTTATTTTTGATCACTCTATCTATTTTTAATTTCTGAAGAAGTCACTGATATGGAGGAGTGATAAATCTTTATAGAACTAATCAGCTTTGGTTCGAGGAGGCATTAGAATAAATTGTAAGCTTAATCGATGAAATAGAAATTGGGAAAACTGGTTATTAGTCAATAAGGCTGGGCTATTTCTACCCTGACAAAAGCACTCAATTATTCTGTCATGCATCTTTATCAGATTGCAGTTGTGTTAATGCTTACCAAGACATATGTAACTTGGCATGTTCATACTGTTTTCACCCCTATATCAAATTCACACCCCTTGTTGTTACTTTATACTAGAGATATTGGACATTACTATACAACACTATGACCAGTGACATCACAAAATTTGTATTTACAATGACACAGAAAATGATGCTTTATTTCACTTTTTAAGCACATTTTTATTTAGATATTTTGATTGTATGTACCTCATATTTCCTTGTATATTTAATCCCACTTTTCCTACCCCTTAGAACATATAAAACAAAAAGAACAAAACATTATAACAAAACTAACAAACATGGGGAAAAATCTGACATTATACAAAGTCATAGTCCTGTATCCTTGCAAAAAAAGTGGGGAAAGATTTCTAGAGTCACTTAGCCAGGAAATAAATGTTTTATTAAGGGTCCATTATTTGTTAATCACTATATTAAGTACTAAGCATACACAAACAAAACTATATCTTGCCATATCTAGGATCCATCATTTCAATGAAGAAGAAGCTCATAATCAAGTACAGATAAGATACACACAGATATGGAAAGCAATCTGAAATACCAAAAATTTTCTGGTTATAAAGTTTGTGCAGTTATATTTCTTTCATTATTTAAAGGATACATACCTTTATTGGAAGGACAAGGCTTATTCCACCCTCTCCTCTCACATACATTGAAAACAGATTTCATGAATTGTCATGAAAAAAATCATGCTTAGTGGCCAACTTTTCTGTCTTTGTCTCTCTGTATTGCTATTGCTCTCTGTTTTTTCTGTCTTTCTTTCTTTCTGCCACCATTTCTGTGTTCCTCTCTGTCTTTATCTCTATCTTTGTTTCTCCCTGATTCTTCATCTCTGAGTTTGAAATTTTCTGTTTCATTGCTCCTGAAAAAAAAAAAAAAGTTTGTTTCATCAGGACTATCAGGCAGGATTTGTGGGGTGTTTTTAATACTTGAGATCCTGGACTCCTTTCCATGACTCAGTGAGGAATCCAAAGAGGACTTTCCTATTTAATATAAAATTATTTTAAAACATATTGACAAACATGTTTTATTTTAATCTTGATTATATCTCCCCATCACTTGTTTCCTAGTCAATAATCTGCTATGTTACAGTGCTGTATGAGCTGTGGTTAAGATCAGATTTTCTTACATTAAAAAGATGAATAAATAACAGTAATAGTAATAATAACAACTTATCTTTCTAAATCACCTACATTATGTCATGCACGAAATGCCATGTTAAGCATCATTTGATCCTTATAACATGGGATCCTTATAACATGGGAAACAGGTAATATTATCATCCCCATTTTAGAGATATAGAAATTGAAGCAAACGTATGTTAGATACTTTGCTCTGAGTCACACAAATAATAAGTAAGTGTCTAATGATTGATATTTAATCCATGTCTTCTGATTTCAGGCTCAGCTCTTTATACACTATACCACTTAGTTACTCATTAAAACAATGACTGAATGAAACACATTTACTATGTCCAAAGCATTGTACAAGTGTCTAGGATATAAACAAAAAATCAAGATCATATCTTCTCTAAAAGTACAAAAACCAGAAAAGAAATAAAAGGTTTCAGCTTCACGTCAGATGACAAAATACCATTGTGTATTGGCAAAAAAATGGTGCTTCTTCTTAAATGTCACTTGCACTGAAAAAATGTATTATTCTCTGTTGTTGAAACATATGAAAAGTATGAATGATTTTTAATATAATAATTTATCTTTCTTGAGCTTTCAGTTATAGTAGCTGAAACACTGCAGTGGCCAGACTGCATCTCCACAGAAGTTGATTAACAAGATGAACTGGAAACACTGATATTCTCAAGGATTTTAATTATAGGGTTTGTGCTGCCTCTATCAGTCTGGGAAGAAATCATCGATAAGATGGTAGAGAAAATATGGACAAGATGGTGGTGATGTTGATTTGACTTATCTGACACATGGTATCTCCTGTCTATCCAAGAGAGTGGCTTGTTACTTCAGAAAGGCTGTGTTATGGGCCAGAACTTAAAACAAGTTACAAGGTACTAAGTGAAATTGAAGAGAGAATAGTTATCTGATTTAGCATGGTTCAGTATGATTGTGATTTAATCCTACAACAAATAATTGTTTCCTACTGATATAATTATTGAATTATACTCAGTGTAGAGGATATAAGTTAGAAGACTTAGTCAGGATTTATTAAGAGCGATTAAGAGGACAGAAAAGGGGGCAGGAGTTCAAGCTCTCACAATCAAGAAGAGACAGAGTCTCTAAGAAAGCTAACTGGGGACTTCCGGCCAAGATGGCGGCATGGAGGCAGACAGCTGCTTGAGCTCTGTGTTTTCTCTCAGGACTTACTTCATGACAAGCCTCACAGTTAATGCTTGACCAGAAAAGAAACCCACAAATAATCACCAATAGAAGACATCCTTGAAATTCGCAAGAGAAGGTTTGTGTTTGCTCAGGGGAGGGTCAAACAGACTGGGCTCAGATTGAGGGCAGGCAAGCCAGAGTGAGACAGACAGCTCACACAGCTCAGACCAGAAGGGATAGGGGTAAGATCTCTGCCATTTCTGAGAAAAGACTTTTACCCCAGTGTGGATATGCTATCTTGGCAGCAAGCCAGGAGCAGTGGAGAGGGTGTAAACACCAGAGGTGAAGAACAAAACTTTGGAAAGCTAGCCTCTCTTGGAACCCAGCCACCCCCAAGCTCCACCCAGAATGACTCAGCCCATGCTTAGCGCCTCAGAGCATAGACACAGCCCAGACACAGTGCAACCATCTATGTCCTGTTAGTAGCTCCATGCTGTCCTCCCCCCCAGTTTGTAGAGGAAGCCCAGTAAAACCATAAAGCCCCATCCCCCCAAAAAAACAGACCTATTGTTTCTCTTGTCAATTTGTTTTCTTCAATTCCCGCTCTGACAAAATGAACAAAAAATTCAAAAGGGCTCTAACCATTGAGAGCTTCTGTATGGAGAGAGAGCAGACTTCAAGTACTGAGGAGATTAAAAACAGACTGTCCCTAGAGGAATCCCCTAAGGGGGATATGATCTGCTCCTCAATACAAAATAATTTCATAGAGGAAATCTAAAAGGCTTTCACAAGGAGCTAGAAGAGAAATGGCAAAAGGAAAGGGAAGCTTGGCAAGAGAGCCTGGAGAAGTCATTCCACAAATTTAAAGACAGAGTGGATAAAGAAAACAAAACATTGAGAAACAAAATTAGTGAATTGGAAAAGGTAAACAACTCCAAGGAAAACAGGATTAGTGAGCTGGAAAAAGAAAAAAATCTCTAAAATATAAAATGGATAAAATGGGAAAAAAAATCCATAGAAGAAAAAAACTCACTTAAAAACACAATTGGACAATTACAAAAAGATATAAAAAAATGAGTGAAGAAAATACATCATTGAAAATTAGACTCGAACAAGTAGAAATGAATGACTCAAGGAGAAACCAAGAAGTAGTCAAGCAAAACCAGAAAAATGAAACAATTGAAAAGAATGTCAAGTACCTTATCAGAAAGACAACAGACCTGGAAAACAGATCCAGGAGAGACAATTTGAAAATAATCAGACTCCCTGAAAAATGTGAGGAAAAAAAGAAGTTGGACACTATTTTCGAGGAAATATCAAAGAGAACTGCCCAGACGTTTTGGAAACAGAGGGTAAAATAGACATTGAAAAAATTCATTGATCACCTACTGAAATCAAAAAGCCAAGAAATATAGTGGCCAAGTTCAAGAACCATCAGACAAAGGAAAAAATATTGGAAGCTGCTAGAAAAAAGCAATTCAGATATGGAGGAGCCACAATAAGGATAACCCAGGATCTAGCAGCATCCACATTAAAAGAACGAAGGGCCTGGAACATGATTTTCAGAAAAAGGCTAAGGAACTTGGTATGCAGGCAAGAATAACTTACTCAGAAAAAATAAGCATCATTTTTCAGGGAAAAAGATGGACATTTAATGAAATACATGAATTCCATCTATTCTTGATGAAAAAACCAGACCTACATAAAATGTTTGATCTTCAAATACAGAACTGAAGAGATTTCTAAGAAGGTAAAAAGAAATCTTGAGAACTATAATTCTGCCATAAAAATATGTAAAGATCATATGTATAATTTGTCTTAGAAACTAGAGGTTGAAAGGAAATTATATCATAAAAATTGTAAAGTAGTGGTACTACATCTCATGAAGAGGCAAAGGTAACCTATTATATCTGAGAGAAAGAAAGGAGGGAGATGAACATAGTGTGTATCAATAGACATATTCGATTTATGGTGAAACTTCTTCCACTTCATTGAAAAATGAGAGGGAAGGAGTAAGCTAAGGGGAAGGGAATACAGAAATTGTGAGGAAAAGGGGTAAAATAAGGGGAGGAACTTTAAGGAGGGGGAGACATACTAAAAAGGGAGGGCTGTGAAAAGCAAGTGGTGTTCACAAGTTTAATACTGGGTAGGGGGGTAAGAGGGAAGGAAAGGAGAAAAGCATAAGCAGGGATTAACATGATAGCAAGCAATATAGAATTAGTAATTCTAAACATAAATGTGAATGGGGTAGACACCCTCATAAAGAGGAAGCAGTTAGCAGACTGGATTAAAAGCCAGAATCCTACTATCTGTTGTTTATAGGAAACACACCTGAAACCGGGTAATACATTCAAACTAAAAGTAAAAGGGTGGAGCACAATCTACTATGCTTCAGGCAAAGCCAAAAAAGCAGGGTAGCCATCCTCATCTCAGATCAAGCAAAAACAAAAATTGATCTAATTAAAAGAGATAAGGAAGGGCATTATATCCTGCTAAAGGGTAGCATCAATAATAAAGCAGTGTCAATATTTACCATATATGCACCAAGTGGTGCAGCATCTAAATTCTTAAAAGAGAAATTAAGAGAGCTGCAAGAAGAAATAGACAGCAAAATTATAATAGTGGGAGATCTCAAAGTTGCACTTTCAGAATTAGATAAATCAAACCACAAAATAAATAAGAAAGAAATCAAATAGGTAAATAGAATACTAGAAAAGTTTGATATGATAGATCTCTGGTGAAAGCTAAATGGAGACAAAAAAGAGTATACTTTCTTCTCAGCAGTTCATGGAACCTATACAAAAATAAATCATATACTAGGGCATAAAAACCTCAAAATCAAATACAGCAAGGCAGAAATAGTAAATGCTTCCTTTTCAGACAACAATGTAATTAAAATTACATTTACTAAAAAGCCAGGGGAAAATAGACCAAAAAATAATTGAAAACTAAATAATCTTATACTAAAGAATGATTGGATAAAACAGCAAATCATAGACATAATTAATAACTTCACCCAAGAAAATGACAATAATGAGACATCATACCAAAATGTGTGGGATACAGCCAAAGCAGTAATAAGGGGAAGTTTTATATCTCTACAGTCCTACTTGCATAAAATTGAGAAAGAGAAGGTCAACAAATTGGGCTTATAAAATTGCTAGAAAAGGAACAAATTAAAAACCCCCAGACAAACACAAAACTTGAAATTCTAAAAATAAAAGGTGAGATTAATAAAATTGAAAGTTAAAAAAAAAAAAAACTATTCAATTAATTAATAAAACTTAGAGTTGGTTCTATGAAAAAAACAACAAAATTGACAAACCTTTAGTAAACTTGATTAAAAAAAGGAAAGAGAAAAAGCAAATTCTTTTTCTTGAAAATGAAAAGTGAGAACTCACCACTAATGAAGAGGGAATTAGAACAATAGTTAGGAGCTATTTTGCTCAACTTTATGCCAATAAATTCGATAACTTAAAGGAAATGGAAGAATACCTTCAAAAATATAGCTTGCCCAGATTAACAGAGGAAGAAGTAAGTAGTCTAAATAGTCCCATCTCAGAAAAAGAAATAGAACAAGCTATTAACCAACTACCTAAGAAAAAATCCCCAGGACCAGATAGATTTGCATGTGAATTCTACCAAACATTTAAAGAACAACTAACTTCAATGCTATATAAACTATTTGAATATAATTAAGATGATAATACTCCCTAAACTAATCTATTTATTTAGTGCTATACCAATCAGACTCTCAAGAAACTATTTTAATGACCTAGAAAAAATAACAACAGAATTCATATGGAACAACAAAAGGTCGAGGATTTCAAGGGAATAATGAAAAAAAATAAAATTAAATTAAATGAAGGTGGTCTAGCTGTACCTGATCTAGAACTATATTATAAAGCAACAGTCACCAAAACCATTTGGTATTGGCTAAGAAATAGACTAGTTGATCAGTGGAATAGATTAGGTTCACAGGGCAAGATAGTGAATAAAAATAAATTTTTTGTTCCCATATACAATGATCTCCGGGTTCTGCTCTTTTCACTTAATATCAGTTCATCTAAGTCTCTCCAGGCTCTCTAAAATCATCCTGCTGATGGTTTATTACAGAACAATAAATAATATTCTGTAACATTCATAAACCATAACTTATTTAGCAATTCTCCAAGTGATAAGCATCAATGCAGTTTCCAGTTTGTTCCCACTATAAAAGAAGGGTTTTTCCTTCCCATCCTTTAAGATTTCTTTGGGATAAAGAAACTATTTTAATGACCTAGAAAAAATAACAACAAAATTCATATGGAAGAATAAAAAGTTGAGCATTGCAAGGGAACTAATGAAAAAAAGTCAGGTGGTCTAAGTGTACCTGATCTAAAGCTATATTATATAGCAGCAGTCACCAAAACCATTTGGTACTGGCTAAGAAATAGAACGGTAGATCAGTGGAACAGATTAGACACAAAGGACAAAAAAGGGTACATCTATAGCAATCTAATCTTTGACAAACCCAAAGATACCAACATTAGGGACAAAAATTCATTATTCAGAAAAAACTGTTGGGAAAACTGGAAATTAGTATGGCAGAAATTAGATATGGATCCACACTTAACACCATATACCAAGATAAGATCAAAATAGGTCCATGATTTAGGCATAAAGAATGAGATAATAAATAGATTAGAGGAACAGAGAATAGTCTACCTCTCAGACCTGTGGAGGAGGAAGGAATTTATGACCAGAGGAGAACTAGAGATCATTATTGATCACAAAATAGAAGATTTTGATTAAACTAAAAAGTTTCTGTACAAATAATACTAATGCAAACAAGATTAGAAGGGAAGTAACAAATTGGGAAAATATTTTTAAAAGTAAAGGTTCTGACAAAGGTCTCATTTCCAAAATATATAGAGAACTGACTCTGATTTCTAGGAAACCAAACCATTCTCCAATTGATAAATGGTCAAGGGATATGAACAGACAATTCTCAGATGATGAAATTGAAACTATTTCCACTTATATGAAAGAGTGTTACAAATCACTGCTGATCAGAGAAATGCAAATTAAGACAACTCTGAGATACCACTACACACCTGTCAGATTGGCTAAGATGACAGGAACAAATAATGATGAATGTTGGAGGGGATGTGGGAAAACTGGGACACTGATACATTGTTGGTGGAGTTGCGAAAGAATCCAACCATTCTGGAGAGCAATTTGGAACTATTCCCAAAAAGTTGTCAAACTGTGCATACCCTTTGGCCCAGCAGTACTACTACTGGGATTATATCCCAAAGAAATACTAAAGAGCGGAAAGGCACCTGTATGTGCCAAAATGTTTGTGGCAGCTCTTTTTGCTGTAGCTAGAAACTGGAAGTTGAATGGATGTCCATCAATTGGAGAATGGTTGGGTAAATTGTGGTATATGAAGGTTATGGAATATTATTGCTCTGTAAAAAATGACCAGCAGGAGGAATACAGAGAGGCTTGGAGAGACTTACATCAACTGTTGCTGAGTGAAATGAGCAGAACCAGAAGATCACTATACACTTCAACAACAATACTGTATGAGGATGTATTCTGATGGAAGTGGAAATCTTCAACATAGAGAAGATCCAACTCACTTCCCGTTGATCAATGATGGACAGAAATAACTGCACCCAGAAAAGGAACACTGGGAAGTGAATGTAAATTGTTAGCACTACTGTCTATCTACCCAGGTTACTTATACTTTCGGAAGCTAATAATTAATGTGCAACAAGAAAATGGTATTTACACACATATATTGTATCTAGGTTATATTGCAACATATGTAAAATGTATGGGATTACCTGTCATCGGAGGGAGGGAGTGGAGGGAGGGAGGGGATAATTTGGAAAAATGAATAAAAAAAAAAAAAAAAGATTTCTTTGGGATATAGGCCCAATAGAAATACTGACAGATCAAAGGATATGCACATTTTGAAAGTCTAGTACCAAATTACTCTCCAGAATGGTTGAATCAGTTCACAACTATACCAACAACATACTAGTGTCCCAGTTTTCCCACATCCCCTCTAACATTCTTCATTTTCTTTTGCTCTCATTTTAGCCAATCTGAGAAATGTATTGGTACCTTAGAGTTGTCTTAATTTGCATTTCCTGATCAATAGTTGTAAGGGTTAAAAACTGTAGTCCATAAAGGTGTAACAAATAGTGATTTGAAACACATTTTCATATGACTAGAAATGGTTTCAATTTTGTCATCTGAAAATTGTCTGTTCCTATTTTTTCACCATTTATCAACTGGAGAATGGCTTGAATTCTTATAAATGTGAGTCAAATATATATTTTAGAAATAAGGCTTTTATCAGAAGCCTTAAATGTAACTTTTTTTCCAATGTATTGCTTCCCTTCTAATTTTATTTGGTTTTGTTTGTACAAAACCTTTTGACTTCATATAATAATAATTATCTCGTTTGTGTTCAGTAATGTACTACTTTTTTCTTTGGCCAAAAATTCCTTCCTTTTCCACAGCTCTAAAAGATAAACTATTCTTTGTACTTCTAATTTAATTATAATCACTCTTTATGTATAAATAATGAACCCATTTAGATCTTATCTTGGTATTGGTATATGGTGTTCGGTGTGGATTAATATCTAGTTTATGCTATACTAGTTTCCATTTTTCCTAGCAGTTTTTATCAAATAGTGAATTTTTATCCCAAAAGGGATTTTTGGGTTTGTCAAACACTATATTACTTATAGCCATTGACTATTTTGTCCTGTGTACCTAACCTACTCCACTGATCAATTACTCTATTTCTTAGCCAGTACCAAATGGTTTTGATGGACCACTGCTTTGTAATATAGTTTGGGTCTGCTACAGCTAGGTCACCATTATTTGCACTTTTTTCATTAATTCCCTTAGCATTCATAACTTTTTTGCACTTCCAGATGAACTTTGCTATTGTTTTTTTTTTTAGATCTGTAAAATAATTTCTTTGGAGTTTGATTGGTATGCCACTGAATAAAATGATTAACCTAGGTAGCAGTGTCATTTTTATCATATTCGCTTGATGAACACTTGATATTTTCCAATTGATTAGATCTGACTTTATTTGTGTGGAAAGTGATTTGTAGTTTTCATATAGTTCCTGACTGCCTTGGCAGGTAGACTCCCAAATATTGTATATTATGTACAGTTATTTTAAATGGAATTTTCTTTGTATCTCTTGCAAATGAACTTTGTTGGTATATAAAAAGGCTGATGATTTATGTGGATTTATTTAGTATCCTGAATCTTTGCTGAAGTTTTGAATTGTTTCTAGTAGTATTTTAGTTGATTTTCTAGCATTCTCTAAGTATAACATTATATCATCTCCAAAGAGTGAAAATTTGATTTTCTCATTACCTATTCTAATTCCTTTAATCTCTTTTCCTACACTTATTGCCAAAGCTAACATTTCTAATAAAATATTGAATAGTAATGGTGATAGTGGGCAACCTTGTTTCACCTCAATCTTATAGGGAATAGTTTTAGTTTATCTCCATTACTTATGATTATTGCTGATGGTTTCAAAAGTTTTTGTACAAACAAAACTAATGCAGACAAGATTAGATGGGGAGTAATAAGCTTTTTCAATTCAAAAGACATTTTTCAATCCAAAAGATTCGATAAAGCCCTCATTTCTAAAATATATAAAGAATTGACTCAAATTTATAATAGTTCAAGCCATTCTCCAATTGATAAATGTCCTATAGATATGAACAGACAATTTTTACATTAAGAAATTGAAACTATCTGTAGCCACATGAAAAGATGCTCCAAGTCATTATTGATCAGAGAAATGAAAATCAAGACAACTCTGAGATATCACTACACATCTGTCAGATTGACTAAGATGACAGGAAAAGATAATGACAAATGTTGGAGGCAATGTGGAAAAACTGAAACACTGATATATTGTTGGTGGAATTGTGAATGGATTCAACCATCTTGTACAACAGTTTGGAACTATGCTCAAAAAGTTATGAAATTGTGCATACCCTTTGATCCAGCAATGTTTCTATTGGAATTATATTGTAAAGATATCTTAAAGGAGGGAAAGGGACCTACATGTGCAACAATGTTTGTGGCAGCCTTCTTTGTAGTGGCAAGAAAATGGTTGAATAAATTATGGTATATGAATGCTATGTAATACTATTGTTCTGTAAGAAATAACCAGCAGGATTATTTTTGAGAGTCTTGGAGAGACCTACCTGAACTAATACAAAGTGAAATGAGCAGAATACTCATAAATAATTTCAATGGCTATTTTGCCCTCTTGTTCTAGGATCTCAGGATCATTTTCCTTGATGTTTTCCTGAATGATAAAGCCTAGGCTCTTTTTTTCACTGTGGTTTTCAGGAAGTCTTATATTGTCTCTCTTAGACCTATTTTTCAGATCATTTTTTTTTCCAATGAGGTATTTTACATTTTCTTCTATTTGGTTTCATGATTTGGTTTTGTTTGACTGACAAAGTCTCATTGAGTCATTCACTTTAATTTACTTATTTCTAATATTTAGTGAATTGCTTTCTTCAGTTAGCTTTTTAAATCTCCTTTTAAATTTGGCCAATTGGACTTTTAAATCAGGTGTTTTATTCATTGATTTTTTTTTGCATTTCACAAATTCTGTTTTTCCCTGAGTTGATTTATTTTTCATATTTATTTTGTAAGGAGGTTTATACTTTTCCCCATTTCATCAAATCTATTTTAAAATAGTTTTCTTCACATAATTTCTGTTTTTTCTTTTTCCAAACTCTCTTGTCAAGTTCTCGTTTCTTTTCCCCACTTTACTCCAACAGAGTCTTTTGGAATGGGCCCCAACTCATATTATCCTTTGGGACTTCATCTGGAGATGAATTTCTTTTAGTTCCCTAAGGATTTGGGGTCTATTCTCTTTCTCCATAAAAGCTTTCTATGGATAGCATTCTTCTCACTTTTTATCTCATTTTTTAAAGTTTGAGTTCTGTTCTTAGAATAAAGAGCTGACAGCCATTTTAGGTTGCTCTGGCACTAATGCTGCTGACTGGGTTACTGTGCTGAATAGCTGTTGTCACTTCCTGGATTTTTCTGGGGTTGGCTGCCTCACAGCTAATCTACTGATCCACTGGCTGGTAACCAGTGGGCAGAATAGCTAGAAGGTCTCCCAGTAGATTCCCTTTTTGGGACTCCAAAACACCCTGGTTCCTTGCCTCAGCTCTTGCTGCATCTTGGCTCTGGCACTTCCCCCACTTCCAAATGAAACAGTTATTTTCTGAAATTCTTCCCCAGTATCTTACAGAAATTTGTTACACTCCAAATATCTGTGGGTTCTGTCACTCAAAAATTAGTTCCTGATCTGGTGTTGATATAAGGGATCTTATCTGCAGGAGCTCAAATAAAGACATGTCTACTCTTCACCATCTTGGCTCCACCCCTACTGGTTAAATCTTTTGACCAAGACCAAATTGGAAGTCCAAATTGAAATTATCCATAAGCAAATGTTTGATAATTTTCAAATATTTTATAACAACTTTTAACCATTTAATTAATAATGTAACTGCTTTTATAGTAAAAGAGAACCACTATTAGATTAAGACAGAACTTGTTAACAAATAGAAGAATTTCTTGCAGATACCACAACTTTCCTTTTTTATTCCAACAATGGCTCATCAAATTTCACATTGTAAGAAAATATTTTTCGGAAACAAAATCATTACCAGTCAAATGGCATTAATTTTATCTAATACATTTCCAAATTATCTTTGGGCCAGAATGCAATAGAGAGTAATCCAGTATGAAGCAATTACATTCATTTTAAAAAGTAATAATAACAATAGGTAGCATTTATATAGTGCTTACCACATGGTAGGCTCTTTCTGATTTTTAAAGCTTAATTTACGGAGTTTCAGAAATGTATTCTAGAGGGCTTTTTCTTCACTTTAAAATGTTTAGGTTTTTTATTTTTCATTTGTTATATGAATTTTTTAAAACATATCAGCATAACAGCTAATGTATCATGGGGCAACTAAAAGTAGTAAGTATTAAGATTTCCTTTTTTAAGACTTAATTCTTAATGGAGTCAACATACTCTTTGAAGATGTAAAGCATTAATAAAGAAATATGTTCTCCACTTGTTTCTCTTCTCCACAAGACAGGCATTATGTTAAGCGCTTTACAGTTATTATCTCTTTTACAAATTAGAGAACAATGGTAGACAAATAAGAAATAATATTAAGTTCTAATTTATCACAATTTTCCTAATTACAAAATATACCCATAATTTAGCCTATGGACAATATTTTAAGCAAATGAAGTTTGAGTTCACAATTTCAGCTTATACTATTTAGAACCTTGATGAGATCAAAACCCCTTTTAAAAAAATTTCAAAACCTTTTACTTTAAAATCCTTCATTTATACTCAGTATAAACAGATAACTCAGTTCTCTTTATTTTCACTTCTTTTTTATGTGTATCCCAAATTATTTCTCAGTTATAGTCTTTTACCATTTCACTGTGTAGTGTATCTTGATTTGGGAGACTTTATTAATTTATTTAAATAATTGACTTTTGTTAAATCACTTTACATTAATTTCAACTTATTTATTCTCACCCTTCAGGAAGGGAAGAGTGACTGGTAGCACTTAATCGCAACCCTACCTATATACCTCCAAAAATTAACTAAGCTATTTTAGCAGTTACAAAAACATGCAAATCATGACTATTTAAAAAATAATAATGCCATGAATTTTTGTAACTTGGGACAAAGAATTTGTTCCTTTTCATCTGTGTCTCTTGTCTGTCTTTCCATGTTGCCAGAGTCTGACATATACAGAAAGTCTATGTTTCTGATGGCTGCCAGAGATGTTTAAAAATTTATTTTTTCTCCTTTGGCTGATGAGGCTACAGGAAAAAAAGTCTATTTTATAAATAATGTGTAATTATGTGACAAAACCAACATATCAAAAAATTAATATTCACAATTTTATACAAGCTTAAAATTTAAATGAAAATCCTTTCCTCAGCCAAAATTTAGATTTATCTAAATTGTAATATTTATACCAATTGTTCAACATTTTTAAAAAAATATATTTTTGGCCAAAATGTAAATAAGACTTAATTTACTTTGACCATCAAATAAAATGAATTGATGGGGAAAACAACTTGGTTTCTGTAGAGAGAAGTGATGTTAATTGATTGAATCATGGGTTCTTATTTTTAAATCTTTTCCCCCCTTTCTTAACAATAAATTTTTAATAAGACACCTCTTTTGTGACAATAAAAATACTCATGGCTTATTGTTGATGATTGAGTAGTAATTGATATAATTGGCATTTTTGTTACATTTTTTTCTTCTTTTTCTTTAGTATACATATTGGTTAACATTTCTTAAGCTCACCTATGCTTTTTTCATGCCATCTAGGACAACCTTTATGGAAATAATTCCATTTTTCCTGTCATAGTTTGGTTAGCAACTGTTGGAATTAATTATTTTAGTATTTCTTGGATTGATTGGATCCAATTCTGCATAACTTAACATTTTTATACAACCTGTCACAAAAGTAGTTTGAAATTTCATTTTTCTCATGAGATATTTCTTGGAATTAGAAGAGCCTGATGTTATCAGCTAAGTTTTTTAAGTCTTGTAAATATTAATTAGGGATGCAGTCAAAGTTGGCAGATAGAATAGTCACAGGATTTTCATTAAATTTAGAAGTATTTCTCTCATAAGTGAAGAAATTAAAGGGACTAAAAGATTAGTCAAAATTTTTAGATATCATGCTTCTTGGCTGAGAACATCATTTGTAAACATTTCTTGGAGAGAAAAGATGCCCATTCTGGTCCCTTATGTTCAAAAAACAAAATCTACTATAGTGGAAGGAGAGTAAAATGGAGATGCAGGAGATATAAAAGGAAAAACTGAAGAGATAGAAGACATAGTATATCAAAAAGAATGGGACTCTAGGAAGTGATGGGAATCCCATGTTAGCAGGGCATGCCAGCAAAACTAATAGTTCATTTTGTAAGTTAGGTTAGCTCAATGATCAATCTTAATTAAAGCATAATAGTGTTAAATTTAGGTCAGAATAATTTATCAGCTGAATCTTTTGTAGTTTCAGCCCAAATATTACATAATATTATAATAACCTATTTAATAATACTTAGTTAAATAAAAAAATTAATAATAGCATAATTTTGGGTCACTTCTGGATTAAACAGGTATTTTCTTTTGGTTCCAAAATATGAGAAGATTTCTAGGGGGTTTGCTTCAGAATCCATCTCTTCCTTTACTTATAAAATGTGTTCACTTAAGGGATTCTCTTTTCTATAACAGAGATGGATTCTGCTTCCTTTAGAATAAATTTATTTTTCATATATATAAAATAAATGATTTCTTTCACATGTAGAAATAATTTAGAAGTAATTAATTCATTTCTCCTACTTGTAATAGAAGTAAATTCCCTTAACTTTATGAGGAATATATGATTTTCTCCAGATTATAAGAGGAATGTTATTAGCTCCATTCTCTTTAAGGGACCTTACCTGTCCAGAGAAATTTGAGATCAAGATCAAGAAAGAGTGTGATCTCTTGGGCAGTCCTTCATGGAGAAGCCCCTTGTGAAAAAACCTGACTGAAGCATGCTCTCAATTGTTTCTCATAGAGGATGTCTCAAAGGCCCTAGGCACTATCAAATTAATTCCTATCCGGGTCACTAGTTATGACAAAAGAAGTTCAGAAGGACTGAGAAATAAAATGTGAACATGTCAATTTATTAGGAAGACTGGGAATAACAAATCAGTCAGTTCTAAGACCTTCTCAATAGGTAACAAGGGTATCATATGGAAGTTTATAGAGCTGTCTTGTAGTCAGTAATGAGGAAAAAAAATCAGTTTAAATAATCTTGCAAACATTGGTGTACTCTTTTTAGGTTGACTACTTTTACAAATTTTGTGATTATTTACAAAATATCCTGGAACCTATTACAAAAATCCTAGAATATTAGGTGATTATTATAAGAAATACCATGAGATGTATGGAACATCCCTTGATTAGCACCCTATTACCAATTTCTCAATTTGCCTACACATAATTTCCCATAATCATGTATTCTACCACAGAAGGAGCTTATATAACTTTTTAAATTTATATGACATATTCCTGCCTTTGAATTATTCAGGGTCATATTACTAGTAGTGGACTTTAAGGTTAAATTTGATTTATTAACACACACACACACACACACACACACACACACACACACACACACACACACACACCATTTGCCCAAGGTCACACAGCTAGGAAGTGTTAAATGTCTGAGAGCAAATTTGAACTCAAGTCCTGCTGACTTCAGGGCTGGTGCTCTATCTACTGTGGCACTTAGCTGCCCCCAATTTATTAACATATTTAAATCTATTTTTCAAAAAAAAATGACATGAATTCATAGCTTTACCAATACCGTATTAGTGTGCCTTTCTTTTCATAGCCCCTCCAACATTTGCTGTTGTAATAAAAACGCACACTTGTTTTACTTTCTCTCTCTCTCTCTCTCTCTCTCTCTCTCTCTCTGTCTCTCTCTCTCTCTCTCTCTCTCTGTGTGTGTGTGTGTGTGTGTGTGTGTGTGTGTGTGTGTGTGTGTGTGTGTATGTATTTCCCCAGTTGATTCCTACCATTTTAAAACTCGGCAGAGTAAATTTTAACATCTTGTCAATAGAAATATGTTTAAGTCAATTGCAGCAACAAAGATTTAATCTCTTTTCAAAATGGAGTATATTTGCTTTAAAATCATATTTCATTGTATTTATTTTATTTGCAGAATGTGGAGGAAATTTTGAAGGAGGATATCAAAATATCTCTCTTTAAGAATCACATGTACTTTGCTTTGGAGGATTTATATTCCTAGGTCAATTTTCCAGAATAGACTTAAAAAAACAAGAAATATATCTTACTTTACATATATGAGGTAGGAACTCTATCCAACAAATATCATATTTGACTTATGCGGTCAGCAGGAATATAGACATCAGCAAAATTGGCATTTCAGAATAAAACTTTATATCTATAATCTATAATATATACAGATATAATAAACCATGAATATTTTCCTAAATGACCTACTATACATATCACAATAATAAGGAAAAGTTATTGATGCATTTTTTTTCTTTTTGTAAATAAAGTCATTAAAATGGCTATGCCCCATGAAGAAAATATACCTTTGATTGAGAAAGTGAAATGACCTTTTAAGGAAAGATAGAAGCCTAATTCAAGCACCAACTTTTTAAAAAATGACTTATTATTGTGATATGTATAATAGGTCATTTAGGAAAATATTCATGGTTTATTATATCTCTATATAATAATAATTTCCATGCAGCTTCATCAATTCCACTAACCATTTTCCTATTCTCACCCCTACTCTCAACAAAAAGTTGGTCTTTCTTCACTCTCCTTATCATTGTATCTGTGAAATGGCAAAAAAAAAAAAATATATATATATATATATATATATATATAATTTATTTTTCTCTTACTGATCCTTAAAAAAATATTTTCCAATTAAAGTAAATTTTCACCATTTTGATCCATCACCTTAAGATTTTTCTCCATTAAATCAAATTTATTTTGTAACATGTGTTAGCTACACAATTTTCATTCCAAAGAGAGATCTTGTTTTGTCTTCTTTCTCTTTAAAATCAATAATTTATTTTTTTCTTCCATGACTCAGAAATAAAGAACCAGTACTTCAAAAACCCAAATACCTATCAGTACTTTATGAAGCTAAATATTAATCCTACTAAAAAGAATAATCAGTCTTAAATCACTATGCCAAGATTACTATTTATACTTGTTGCTTTTTAACAATTTTATGTTTTAAGTACATTTCTTTCTCTTTTAGAAACTCATCACAGATGAGAAATTTGGTTTTACTATGTTCCCATAACAACTAAGTAATGCAGAAAAAAATTTAAACTTCAGTCTTCCAGATATCAATTTTAGACCTATAAACATTTTACTTAATAATTTTGAACTCCTATCTGCCTATTTGCAAAATATGACTAATACATAATATGTCTTCATCATACAGAGGTTATTAAATAATTTGTAAATCAATCAATCACCACATAAAGGTATAGGATTAGTCATAGTTAAAGAATTGTCAGGGTCTTTAGAGACCATTTCATTTATGTTTTCATTTTGCGAATGAGATAATATGCATGAAAGACCTTATGAAGTGATATATTGATTGTAAGGTAAATGTGCTAACTCCTAAAGATACAAGACAAAACAATACAGTAGAGTATATATATAGTCAGTATGTCAATAAACATTTTAACTAAATGTAAACACAAAGTATACGAATAAATGTAAAATACAGCCTCTCTTCTGGAAAAAAAAACCCATAAGCTACTAGGAGATCACAATAGAATAAACACAAAGGGTACATAAGTAATGGTTTGAGGTAGGTGTCAAGATGAGGTTTTATGATCAAATAGCTCTTGAGCTGAACTTTGAAAGAAGCTAGGGTTTTTTTTTTTTAAGAACTTCAGAAGAAGTATTTTTCAAGTTTAAAGAAGTTGGGTGAGTCCCATGTGCTATGTTACGGAATTAGGAGATGCAATGTCATGAACTTGAACAACAAATAGGCCATATTGGTTAAAAAATAGAGTGGATGAAGAATTACATGTAAAAGCTGGGAAAGGTTGCTTGATTAAGGACTCTATATTTTCTTTTTTTTTTTTTTTTTTTTTTTTTTTTTAGAAAGAAATTATTTTTAATTTACATGTTTGAATTCCAAAATTTCCACAAACTAAACATTTCAAATAAGAAAAAAGGTATTTAACAAGCAAATAAAAAACATTGCTCATTCAAAACTATAATTTACTTTCTTTTCATGCTAAAAATTTACATTTAGGTAATACCAAAATTATATTTGTGAAGTCATAATTTTTGATTCATTTAATGCAAGTCTAAGAATTATTTCAATAAATATGTATTTTTAAATAATGTCACTATTTTGATTTCTTTTTTTTTAATTTTTTATTATATATATATATATATATTTATAATATTATCCCTTGTATTCATTTTTCCAAATTATCACCCCCTCCCTCTATTCGCTCCCCTCGATGACAGGCAATCCCATACATTTTATATGTGTTACAATATAGTCTAGGTACAATACATGTGTGTGAATATCATTTTCTTGTTGCACAATAAACATTAGAATCCGAAGGTACATGTAACCTGGGCAGACAGATATTAGTGCTAACAATTTACATTCACTTCCCAGTGTTTCTTCTCTGGGTGTAGCTACCTCTGTCCATCATTGATCAACTGGAAGTGAGTTGGATCTTCTTTATGTTGAAGATTTCCACCTCCATCAGAATACATCCTCATACAGTATTGTTGTTGAAGTGTACAGTGATCTTCTGGTTCTGCTCATTTCACTCAGCATCAGTTGATTTAAGTCTCTCCAAGCCTCTCTGTATTCCTCCTGCTGGTCATTTCTTACAGAGCAATAATATTCCATAACCTTCATATACCACAATTTACCCAACCATTCTCCAACTGATGGACATCCATTCATCTTCCAGTTTCTAGCTACAACAAAAAGAGCTGCCACAAACATTTTGGCACATATATGTCTCTTTCCGCTCTTTAGTATTTCTTTGGGATATAATCCCAGTAGTAGCGCTGCTGGGTCAAAGGGTATGCACAGTTTGATAACTTTTTGGGCATAATTCCAGATTGCTCTCCAGAATGGCTGGATTCTTTCGCAACTCCACCAGCAATGTATCAGTGTCCCAGTTTCCCCACATCCCTTCCAACATTCATCATTATTTGTTCCTATCATCTTAGCCAATCTGACAGGTGTGTAGTGGTATCTCAGAGTGGTCTTAATTTGCATTTCTCTGATCAGTAGTGATTTGGAACACTCTTTCATGTGAGTGGATATAGTTTCAATTTCTTCCTCTGAGAATTGTCTGTTCATATCCTTTGACCATTTATCAATTGGAGAATGGTTCGGTTTCTTATAAATTAGGGTCAGTTCTCTATATATTTTGGAAATGAGACCTTTGTCGGAACCTTTGTTTTTAAAAATATTTTCCCAATTTGTTACTTCCCTTCTAATCTTGTTTGCATTAGTATTATTTGTACAGAAACTTTTTAGTTTGATGTAATCAAAATCTTCTATTTTGTGATCAATAATGATCTCTAGTTCTCCTCTGGTCATAAATTCCTTCCTCCTCCACAAGTCTGAGAGGTAGATTATCCTCTGTTCCTCTAATCTATTTATTATCTCCCTCTTTATGCCTAAATCATGGACCCATTTTGATCTTATCTTGGTATATGGTGTTAAGTGTGGATCCATATCTAATTTCTGCCATACTAATTTCCAGTTTTCCCAACAGTTTTTTCCGAATAATGAATTTTTATCCCTAATGTTGGTATCTTTGGGTTTGTCAAAGATTAGGTTGCTGTATCCTTTTTTGTCCTTTGTATCTAATCTGTTCCACTGATCTACCGTTCTATTTCTTAGCCAGTACCAAATGGTTTTGGTGACTGCTGCTATATAATATAGCTTTAGATCAGGTACACTTAGACCACCTTCCTCTGAGTTTTTTTTCATTAGTTCCCTTGCAATTCTCGACCTTTTATTCTTCCATATGAATTTTGTTGTTACTTTTTCTAGGTCATTGAAATAGTTTCTTGGGAGTCTGATTGGTATAGCACTAAATAAATAGATTAGTTTGGGGAGTATTGTCATCTTTATTATATTCGCTCGGCCTATCCAAGAGCACTGAATGTCTTTCCAATTATTTAAATCTGATTTTATTTTTGTGGCAAGTGTTTTGTAATTTTTCTCATATAACTCCTGACTTTTCTTTGGTAGATGGATTCCCAAATACTTTATACTCTCAACATTTGTTTGGAATGGAATTTCTCTTTGTATCTCTTGCTGTTGCATTTTGTTAGTGATATATAAAAATGCCGAGGATTTATATGGATTTATTTTGTATCCTGCCACTTTGCTGAAATTTTGAATTATTTCTAGTAGCTTTTTAGCAGAGTCTTTGGGGTTCTCTAAGTATACCATCATGTCATCTGCAAAAAGTGACAGTTTAATTTCCTCATTTCCTACTCTAATTCCTTGAATCTCTTTCTCGGCTCTTATTCCCGAGGCTAGCGTTTCTAGTAATATATTTAATAGTAATGGTGATAGAGGGCAAACTTGTTTCACTCCTGATCTTACTGGGAAAGGTTGCAGTTTATTTCTATTGCATATTATGCTTACTGAAGGTCTTAAATATATGCTCCTGATTATTCTAAGGAATAGTCCATTTATTCCTATACTCTCAAGAGTTTTTAGTAGGAATGGATGTTGGATTTTGTCAAATGCTTTTTCTGCATCTATTGAGATGATCATATGGTTCTTATTAATTTGATTATTAATATGGTCAATTATATTAATAGTTTTCCTAATATTAAACCAACCCTGCATTCCTGGAATAAATCCTACTTGATCATAGTGTATTATCCTGGAGATGATTTTCTGAAGTCTTTTTGCTAATATCTTATTTAAGATTTTAGCATCAATATTCATTAAGGAGATTGGTCTATAATTTGCTTTCTCAGTTTTAGATCTACCTGGTTTAGGTATCAGTACCATGTCTGTGTCATAAAAGGAGTTTGGTAGGACTCCTTCATCCCCTATTTTTTCAAATAATTTATATAACATTGGGACTAATTGTTCTTTAAATGTTTGGTAGAATTCACATGTGAATCCATCTGGCCCTGGGGATTTTTTCCTGGGGAGTTGATTAATAGCTTGTTCTATTTCTTTTTCTGAAATGGGACTATTTAAGCAATTTATCTCCTCCTCTGTTAATCTAGGGAGCCTATATTTTTGGAGGAAGTCATCCATTTCACTTAAATTATCAAATTTATTGGCATAAAGTTGGGCAAAGTAACTCCTTATTATTTCTCTAATTTCCTCTTCATTGGTGGAAAGATCCCCCTTTTCATTTGTAAGACTATCAATTTGATTTTCCTCTTTCTTTTTTTTTGATCGAATTTCCCAAAGGTTTATCTATTTTATTGGCTTTTTCATAAAACCAACTCTTGGTTTTATTTATTAATTCAATAGGTTTTTTTACTTTCAATATTATTGATTTCTCCTTTTAATTTTTGTATTTCAAGTTTAATTTTTGGTTGGGGGTTTATAATTTGGTCTTTTTCTAGCCTTTTAAGTTGTAAGCCCAATTCGTTAATCTTCTCTTTCTCTCTTTTCTTCAAATAAGCCTCTAAAGATATAAAATTTCCCCTTATTACTGCTTTAGCTGCATCCCAAAGATTTTGATATGATGTCTCATCATTGTCATTATCTTGGGTGAAATTGTTAATTGTTTCTATAATTTGCTCTTTCACCCAGTCATTCTTTAAGATGAGATTATTCAGTTTCCAATTACTTTTTGGTCTATTTACCCCTAACTTTTTACTGAATGTAGCTTTTATTGCATTGTGATCTGAGAAGAAGGCATTTATTATTTCTGCCTTCCTACATTTAATTTTGAGATCTTTATGTCCTAATATATGGTCTATTTTTGTATAGGATCCATGAACTGCTGAGAAGAAAGTATATTCCTTCCTATTGCCATTCAGTTTTCTCCAAAGGTCTATCATACCTAGTTTTTCTAATGTTCTATTTACTTTTTTAATTTCTTTCTTGTTTGTTTTGTGGTTTGATTTGTCTAAATCTGAGAGTGCAAGGTTGAGATCTCCCACTATTATAGTTTTACTGTCTATTTCTTTTTGCAGTTCTCTTAACTTTTCCTTTAGAAAGTTAGATGCTATACCACTTGGTGCATATATGTTTAGTATTGATATGGCTTCATTATTTATGCTACCTTTCAGCAGGATATAGTTTCCTTCCTTATCTTTTTTAACGAGATCTACTTCTGCTTTTGCTTGATCTGAGATAAGGACAGCTACCCCTGCTTTTTTGGCTTTACCTGAAGCGTAATAGGCTCTGTTCCAACCTTTTACCTTTACTCTGTATGTATCTCCCTGCTTTAAGTGTGTTTCCTGTAGACAACATATTGTAGGGTTCTGCTTTTTGATCCAATGTGCTATCCGTCTCCGTTTGATGGGATCGTTCATCCCATTTACATTTACAGTTAAAATTACTAATTCTGTATTTCCTGCCATCGTATTATTCCCCAGATTATGCTTTTTCCCTTGACCCCCCTGATCCCCCTCCCCTATATTTAATTTACAGACCCCCCTTGTGACACGCAACTCTCCCTCTTTTTTTTTTTTTTTTTTTTTTAGGATCCCTCCCCCCTCCCTCCAAGTCCCTTCACTTATTCTTTTCCTTTTCCCTTTTCCTCTCCCCCCTTTTAATGAGGTGAGAGAAAATTCTCTAAAAAACAAATATGTTAATTATTTACTCTTTGAGCCTCTCCTGATGAGAGTAAGATTCACACAATGATTCTCCCCCTCACTAAGTTACCTCAGAGATGGTGTATTTTCTATGCCTCTTCCTGGTATGTAGTTTCCCTCTTTTTATCATTCCTTCCCCTTTTTCTGAACCGACCTCCTTCCCTTTACTACACCCCCCCTTTTTTTCTTTTATATCAGTAAAATCAAATTATCCTTGAGTATTTTTTATATACCCACAACAGAGTTACAGTTCTCAAGGGTTCTGTGTACCTTTTTCTGTTTCTCTTAAGTCTTGTGGATGTAGATCAAATTTTTTGTTTAAGTCTGGTTTTTTTCTTAGAAACATATAGAATTCCTCTGTTTCATTGAATGACCATCTTCTTCCATGGAAAAAGATGCTAAACTTAGCTGGGTAGTTCATTCGTGGTTGCAGTACTTGATCTTTTGCCTTACGGAATATCAGGTTCCAGGCCCTTCTATCTTTTAATGTGGAGGCAGCCAGATCTTGGGTGACCCTTATTGTGGCACCTTGGTATTTAAATTGTTTTTTTCTAGCTGCTTGCAGAATTTTCTCCTTTGTGTGGTAATTCTGCAGCTTAGCCACGATATTCCGTGGTGTTCTTTTTTTAGGGTCTATTTCAGAAGGAGTTCGATGAATTCTTTCCACATCTACTTTCCCTTCTGTTTCTATTATCTCTGGACAGTTCTCTTTGATAATTTCCTGTAAAATAGAATCTAGGCTCTTTTTTTGGTCATAGTTTTCTGGAAGTCCAATAATCCGCAGATTATCTCTCCTAGATCTATTTTCCAGGTCTATAGATTTTCCCAGTAAGTATTTGACGTTGTTCTCCAGCTTCTCATTTTTTTGTTTTGTTTGACTGATTCTTGGGTTCTCTGTGAATCATTCATTTCTATTTGTTCTATCCTGACTTTTAAGGAGTTATTTTCTTCTTTCACAGTTTTTAGTTCTTTTTGTAAATGCCCAATTTCATTTTTAAATGAATTATTTTGCTCTATTGAATTTTTTTCCATTTCCCTAATTTTTTTTTGAGAATTATTTTCTTTTTCCAATTCAGAAATTCTATTTTCTTGAGACTTTTTTATCTTTTCCAATTCAGAAATCCTACTTTCCTGTGTTTTTTTAACCTTTTCTAATTCACTAATTTTGTTTCCCTGCATCTCCTGTGAATTCTTTATTTTTTCCAACTCCAATTTCAGGACGTTGTTATTCTCTATCATAGCTTCCCTTTCCTTTCCCCATTTTTCTTCAATCTCCCTTAATTTTTTAAGAGTTTCTTCTAGGAGAGAGTTATGTGATGGGGGGCAGGAATTGTTCCCCTTTAGGTTGTTGTCTGCTGACTCTCTGCTGTTAACTTCCTCGGGGTTGGATACCTGCTCTTTCTCTGTGTAGAAGGAATCTATAGTTTTTTTGGCTTTTTTGCTCATACTTAAAAAAATCTTTTGGGGTCTGTCCCTGGGGTAGGAAATTATTTATTTACTTCTTTACCAGCTTCCTCCCACACCAGATGGATGCAGCGGCTCCTGCGCCTGAGCTAAGATGGAGCTCTGGGAGAGAGTTCCCCACCCCTCCCTGGAAGTGCCTCAGAGGTGACTAGCACCTCTGTGCTCTGAGGGCACTGTGTTTTAGAGGCTTCCCTGAGATTTGAGAGTGAACAGTAAAGGCAGCACAAAGCCTAGTCTATGTGTCCGGGTGGGGAGTTGATGTCTGCAGCAGGTGACGTGAAAAGCCCCTGTGCTCAAACTGGAAGTGTCTGCCAGAAACCGTGGTCCCTAGTTCAAAGGTTCCGCTTCTCTGGGACTTCCTGGAGCTGAGTTCCACTCCCTCCAGCTAAGCTAGGCAGTGTGTGTTGCCTTGGGCCGTATCCACCCACTTGTCAATCTCTTAAGTATTCTCAGGTGTTAGCTGAGGCCACGCCCCCTGGTGCCGAGATCTGCTGAGTCACCTCCAGGATCCGGGGAAAATCTAATCTGAGTTTTAAAATATTTTGGCTTTCTCTTCTGAACTGCTAAATAATTAGCAGAGAAGAGCTAACAGCCTGTGCCAGATTCCTTTACCTCAGTGGCTTCTCTGATCCCAGAGCCCTTCCCAGCGCAATGGGCGCAGTGTGACACTACCCCACCGTCTGTGCTGGTCTCTCTTCTTTCTCCCCTGAGAACTGACCTTCTCTGTTGAAACTCCAGATTCTCTTCAGCTGGTAAGTCGTGCTTCCAGTCCTTGTGGTATCTATCAGTCCTGGGCTAATTCTGAGACTTAATTTATCTAATTGGTTGCGAGGGAGTGAGGACGTTCACTGAGTCATGTGTTTCTTCTCCGCCATCTTGGCTCCGCCCCCTCTATATTTTCTTCTAAAAGTAAAAGCCAGTCAGCAAACTTTCTTGAGCAAATGAGTGCCCAAGTTAAACCAATAATTTAAGATTATCTCAATTTTATAGTTATATGGAGGAAATATTAGAGATTTGAAGGAATATATACTTAGAGGTCAAAATAAAAGAGTACTACACAATCTTATAGCATCTAGATAATACAGTGGATAAAGTTCCAGGCTTGAAGTCAGAAAGATTCCTTTTCCTTAGTTCAACTTTGGCCTCAGACATTTACTAATTGAATGACCTAGTCAATCACTTAACTTTGTTTGCTTCAATTTCTTCATCTATAAAATGAACTGATAAAGAAAATGTCAAATCACTCCAGTAGTTTTGCCAAATCTATTTACCTGCTCTTCTTGCAACCAATATCTAATATTATAATATTAATGATAATGACACTGTTGCTACTGCTGTTTATAGCATTTACTTAGAATTAGTAGTTATGTAACTAGTATTCATATAGCACTCTAATATTTCCAAAGTGCTTTCCATGTGTTAATTCATTGGACACAGTAGTCAAACTGATATTTCTAGTTTTTTTTTTTATTTTTTTTTTATTTTTTTTGGTTTGGTTTTTGTTTTCTTTTGTTTGTTTTAACGGTGAAGCAATTAGACTTAAGTGACTTGCCCAGGATCACATAGGAGTCTCTCCAGGCTTCTCTGAAATCACCCTGATGATTGTTTCTTACAGAAAAATACTATTCCATAACATTCATATATCATAACTTATTTAGCCATTCTCCAACTGATGGGCATCTCCAAACTGATCGGAAATTTCCACTTTCTTGCCACTACAAAAAGTGCTGCCACAAATATCAAATTGGTATTTCTAAAGGAAAATTCCCACAATATAAATTCCTGCTCAAGGAGCTTCAGTGGCTTCTAAATATTTTGGATAGGATCCAATTTTTAATTTATATTATTTTTTTATCTCTTGATTCAGGTTGTACATTATTCTATCTTAAACACTCTCAGTTCTGTAGTCAGACTGAATTCCTTGACATTTCCCATTCAATCCATGCCATGCTCTACCTACATTCCTTTATGTAAGCCTAGAATGTTATCCAAACATATTTGAATTTCTTCATTTTGCTTCCTTTTATGTCTAAGGTCAAGTGGCAGTCTCTCAAGAAGTCTCCTGATGCCCCTAAATTTAATACCATCTTCCTATCCTTGTTGATGTTTTGCATACTGTTTTTATATAATTATGACTATGATATATTTTCCCAGTAGAATACAAACTTCTTTAAGATAAGCACACTTTGTTTTGTATTGTTTTGCTTCATACTCTCAGGGGCAATGCACATTGTAGTTTCTCAAAAATTGTTATTGATGACTATCTTGCTGTTGAATCAAGAACCCAGGTTTAACCAAAAAAAATTGTTAAAAGGGGGAATATTTATTGTGTAATGCATACATTATATCATGGAAAAAATCAAATTTTTCCATTGCAAAAAATGGCTATAATTAGAGAATAAGGTCCTAGATTTGTATTAGGTTTTCATTTTTGTTGCAATAGCAAAAAACTTGAGTGAAAATATTATCTGTATTTATTCTGAAAGGTACTTCAAAATTCATAATGGGGATAGTTGTAGGGAAATGCTTAATGTGATATATTATCATAATTTTTGTTATTGTTCAGTAATTTCTGTTTGTCCAATTCATCTTTTACTCTGTGTGTGTGTGTATGTGTGTGTGTGTGTGTGTGTGTGTGTGTGTGTGTGTGTGTGTGTGTGTGTAAAGATACTAGAGTGGCTTGCCATTTCCTTCTTCAGCTGATTTTACAGAAGAGGTAAATGGGGCTAAATGACTTGAGCAGATCTACCTAGCAAGTAATTGTCTAAGGCCAGATTTGAACTGAGGAAGATGAGTCTTCCTGACCTAAGACGAGGCACCCTATGTACTGTACCACCTAGCTAGCCCATACCTCACTGTTAAGGATAATATAATTCTATCAGAATTGAGTTGACTGAAGAAATAACAACCTCTACTTTCTATTTGGAATAAGGCAGTACCATCTATATTTTAGAGGATTAGTGCTAAAAATGGTGTTTTTACATACATAGGTTCCCATAAATCTCATTATGAAACTTTCTCCCCAGAGGTTGTATATTGTATAATAAAATCACCCATTTTCTGTTTGGACTTAATATTGATTTCTGAAAATATTCATAGAGGGTAATGTATGTCAAACAGAATGTGCCCTCAGTAAAGTGAACTAATGACTGGGAAAACCATTGCACGATACCTGAGGAGGATTATTAGCAGTGCTGCAAGCTGAGTATGATGAAAAATTAAATGACTGTCGCTTACAGGTGCAATTTATTATAGAAATTAAAATAAATTTGAAAAGTGACTGGGATGTCATCTATCAGCTCTGAAAGGATTTGTTTTCGATGATTTATTTTGCAGTTGAGAAGTGCCAAGATGCCTTTCCAGGAAAAAAATCCAGTGGGTTCCATCTCTAATTGCTTGTGACCTCATTTGTTCTCAGGAGCCAGGATTTCGGCTGCCCTGGGAGAAGTTGTGGGGTTAGTGTAAGGAAGTAGGAGTGGAATAGGAAAAGAAAACATATCCCCACAATGAATAGCCTAGTCTACAGCAAGTGATTGTGAGGTTACCCAGATATTTCTATGGAAGATGAAAAACAACCAATAATACCATAAGTAATAAGAATTTTGAAAAATTAAAATATAATTTGCTTCAAATAGTGAATAGAAGTGTTATTCTAAAGAAGAGTTAGATGAGGAATAAGGGAAAGGATTGGGGGATATGGATACTGATGGAATGATAGATACTCAGCAAGGTAAGTTATTTGAAAAAAGGCAGAATATACATGACCCAGGACATGAGTGCTATGATCTTTAGGCATTGCAAGAGAATAAAGATTGAATTTCAGATGCTAGACATTTTTGTGAACTAGTACAAAGATTATGTCAGGATTTCAGTTATCTTTCCAATTCTTCTGTGTAGGACAACTGAGTTATTGCACACATCAGAAGCCTAGGGGGAAGGGGAAGATGGCTAGCTGCTTTACAACTGTAACAACACTCCCCATCTTGGACTATGCTTAATTGCCATTCTTAGCAACCATCTGGAAGCTCTGGATGAACTTGTTCCTTATTTTATATTTTTCATCAATGATGAATTTGTGTTGTGTAAGAGGGGAATACCTTACTTGACTACTAAGATGGAGGAAAAGACACAAATGTTTGCAATGGGAGATGACAAGTTCCATCATTATCTGCTAAGATAGGCTCAATAAATATTGTAATGGGCCAGAACTCTGGAGAAAGGTGTTAACTCAGTGGAATTGATAAGACAATGGTTATCTAGTTTAGCATGGTGATTAATAGTTCTCTAGTTTAGTAGGATTGATTTAATCTTATGACAAATAATGGTTCTCTAGTGATACAATGATTGGCTTATACTCACTATGATGAATTGATTTAATTGTAATAAAGTATAAACTGGGGACAAACTCAGCCACAGAGAAGAAGACTTGATCAGCTTCGGGGTCAAGAACTGCCTTCATCAGTTCTCCACTAAGACCAAGGACTCCATTGGTACCGAGATCCTTCAGAGAGCTAGTCTGAACACTGTATTTTAATCCATCCTAGTGTGGGGGCTCTAGAAATCAACAGTATGTTTTGTCACTGCAACTTGGGGGCTCTAGAAAGCAGGACATTACATTGAGATGTGCAGACTGCTTACTGCCTGATTGGCTGAGACTGCCTACAAAGACTGGGAGACAGAAGGATACAATAAAGACCTTGGATTTTATCCCTGATTATTCTCATGGTGATTATTCTGCTGAAACCAAGGCTGGTCTTGAGACTTCCAGAATATATATATATATATATATATATATATATATATATATATATATATATATATATATATATATATATATGTATATACACACACACATATATATGTGTGTGTGTGTGTGTGTGTGTGTGTGTGTGTGTGTATAAAATCACTTCTCTATCTTTTGTCTTACAATCATTAAGGATTTTTTTTTGCCTGTGTCTGGTAAACTAATTAAATTAGGGGCAATGCATTCTATCATATAGGAAAATGTCTTATTCAAGTGCTTTGATTGGTTTACCAAATATGATGTGTCAATGAAAAAGGCATTCAAACATAAGGGTTATGGATAGGATAGTTATTTCCTAAAGGAAGAATTCAAAAAAAGGGAAATCCCAGAGAAAGGGTAGAGCAGAAATCCCCAGTAACATAATTAACATCTTGCCACTAAAAACTCTCATTATTAAACTCCTTTCTACCTTCCATAATTTCTACTACCTTGATATAAGTTCTATAATATATACAATCAGGTCCAGCATATTCTTTTAATACATATATATATATATATATATATGTATATATATATATATATCTATATATCATTTTAACTATTCCCTGTGCTTTGTTCACATTTTGAATCCTATAACTCTTTCTTATGTATCCAAATTCTAATTATCCTTTTACACTTAAAATTCGATCCTCATAGAGTTTCCCTTGACCATCCTGGTTAAAAGATACATTGTTATTAGCTATTATAATATTTGATATAGCAACTAACATTATTTAAAATATAAATATTGATATCAGATTTAGAAACCATCTATCCTTCCTATATCTATGAAAAGCAGAAGAACAACAAACACAATAAAAATAAAAGGAATTTTCCTGAAAATAAGTCAGTAATTAGGTATTTCATTGTATCATCTTTCTGCCAGGCATTGTGATAAGTACTGGAAATACAAAGAAAGGTAAAAAAAAAAAAAAAACAAACAAAAAACACAATCCTTATCCTCACAGTCTAATTGGGAGACAACATGGAAATATCTAGGTATAAACAAGTTCTATATAGGATAAACAGGAAATAACAGAAAGAAAATTGTAGAATTAAGAGACATTGAAAAAAATTCTTATAGAAGGTGGGATTTTAAATGGAATTTAAAGGATGCCAGAAAAAACAGGCCAGGGAAATAAAAAGATTATTCTGAGCATGTGGAACAGCCAGTGAAAGTGTCACGAGTTAGGACATGCAGTATCTTGTTTGAGGAACTTCAAGGAGGCTAATAGTACCTGGCATTGTGTAAGGTGTAAAAGGATTGGAAATGTGATGATAATATATATATATATATTATAAAAGGCTTTCAATATAAAACATTATTTTTTATATTTGATATTAAGAAACAAGTGAAAATTATTAAATTAAGTAGGGATATTTGCTATATGATTCATTATTTCTACCTGCTTCTTCAAACGCATTACTTCATCAGTAAAGTATGGTTAGGCCAGAAATTAAAACTTAATAATTTTGTTCACTCCTATTGCACTCATTAATTAATTTGTTTGTTGATTTTTTTCAATGATCATTTATCAAGCTCATTTGTTAATGTCTTTACAATTCACATAATACTAGCTTTTTGGTAGTTATTTGGAGTTTTTGTATGCACATCATCTTACTTCTAAAATTTTAGTTAACAAGAAAGAAGGGATTTTTTTCTGTTTCTTTGCAAATGTCTTTAGTGTGTGTCCTTATGCCTCATGAGGAATTTATTCAATAATTAGAAGAATGAGTCAATAATTGCTACAGAAGTATTTTTGAAATCTACAAGAGAATGATCAAATTGGGATTCTAGCAGTAGCTTTACCTCTTTGATGGCAGTATTGGTATAAGAGGAATAGAAATTGAGGTAACAAATAGAAATTCTTTGAGCTATATAATTCAAGAGGAATATCTATAAATAAAGTTCTGGGGGCTCCTGCAGGAGAATTGATTTTAGTTCTTCATAATTACACATATAGGAATAAAAGGCTGTAGGTGGGAGGCAAGGTGGGAGGGCATATGTGTGTGTATGTGTGGGCAGATATGTATACATATAAGAATATGAGTCCCTTGGACAGCAAGGGGATCAAATAAGTCAATACTTAAAAGAAATTAATTTAGATTCTTCACCAGAAAGCCAAATACTGAAGCTAAATCCTGACTATTTCTCTGAAATAATGAAAAGATGAGACTCACTGAAAAATATTTTCATCTTAGAAAAATTGAAGGCAAAAGGAAAAAAGGCAAAAAAAATCTATTTATCACTGGGGGTGTTGTGATGAATACATAATATCATGGAAACAATGAACATAAACTTGGATAGATATTAAGAGATAATGGAGAACAGAAGGGCCTGTATTATAATAGTTTATGGGGTCACAAAGAATTGGACATGACTGAACCAATTTAATAGCAATAACAATGAATATGTATATTGTTTTCATATACATATATACAATATATTCAATTACTGTATTCATTGGTTTCTGTATCTTTACTTCAAAATGTGAATGTTCCAAAAAGCATTTCATCTGTTTAATGTTGTTCTATATCTATTACAATTAAACAAACAAGAAATGTAAATTTTTACCTATCCAGGAAGTCAATGATTCCCTCTCAGGGATCATAGTTTCTTTTAAATGTTGACAATCTTGAATATCAATCTCTTAAAATCAACAGGCAGCCCACCAATTTTTCTATTGAATTCCATTGAATTTTAGTAGTAGCCAATTAAAGCCCAATTAAATGCAGATTCTTCTCTCTTAATTTAACTAATCCTCTTCTCTATCAATAGCTTTCATTAATTTCAATTATTTTCAATAAACTTTCAATTAAATCCTTTTATCACTAATTCTTTTCCATAAATTTTAATCAGCTTCCATTTAATGTATTTGATGGTCCTAAAGCCAATACTGTATACATGATGTCACAGGGTCTTTTCTCACTCAAGGGAACGGATATTTGGATCAATTTATATTATTTACATCAATGTGGCACATTCAGGGCAATAGAGAAGAGCAAGAGTCAATATTCTCAGGAGAAAGCCACTGCTAAGTTTGCAGTACCTAAAATAAATAGAAAGCAACAAGATTTTTAACAGGTTTTGTACAACTCTGCCATACCAGAAATGTTGTTATGAAATATTTAGAAACAATAAATATAATAACCCACCCCATTTGAAGATGGACTGAACATGCTTTTCTAATTATCAAAGCAAGTCTGAGACATTTTAATATTTTTCACCATTTTCCCCCTATTTTCTACATGATTAAAATTGGTTCAAACTCACAAGAAAGGCATAAAAATCCAAAAACTACATTTTGTAAGACAAAACTAAACAAAAATGAAAATCAAATAAGTAGATTGGTGCTGATCCCATCCTGGCATTTGAAATGCAATAAAAAATGCTATGTGGAAAATGTGTAGTTTATTTCTGAGAAATTGATAAAATAAAATCGGGACTTGGAATGAGATAAATAGAGCAGAAATGGCTATTCACTAAATTGAACTTTGTTTAGACTTTGGAGGATGCATTAGTGGGGAGAAGAAAAAGAAGAAAGAGGAAGTAGATTGGAGGAGGAGGAAGAAGAAAAGAATTATAGAACCAATATAAATATTAGAGATCATTTATTCATACCTGAGAATTATTCTTCTATAACAATGGCTTCCAAACTTTTGATGATCACCCCAAAAATTGACTCCATGATTTTCATAATGGATCAATAATTGCTTATATTATACAAATTATAAATATGAATTTTAAATGTCTACAAAAAAGTAAAAAGAAATTGATTTCAGAATTGATAATGAGACTGTAATATTTCTTGGATGGGGGAAACACGATCAGAACTATTAAATTTAGAAAACCCATTTTTGTAGCTTTGTGTAGGATGGATAGCAATGAATAGAATGCTGTTGGAATAGTTTAGGTAAACTTTATGTTGGAATCAAAAGGTATAAAGATGTCAAAAGAGTGACATGATGAGTGTGAGATTTTTCGGTTAATAAGATTGATGTACACCAATAAAAATCCCAAGGTTTCAGGATGGAGTTTGGAGTATTAGAGATGATAAAAATTAAGTACCTAGAATCTAATGAAAGCAAATAATTAAACCCATAAGATCTGATAAAGTCACCAAGTGAGAAAATCTGCAGAGAGACCAAAGCCTTAAGGAAATGGAGTGGGATATAAATGATACTCCAGAAAATGAGACTCAACAATTTTTCAATGAGTGGGGGAAAAAAGACAAATTGTTTAGAGTCAGAGTATCTAGCAGATGGAGATAATCTATAGTATTGAATACTGCAGAGGTTAAGAAGGATGAAAATTGAGAAAAGACCATTAGATTTGACAATTAAGATATAGTTGTTATCTTTAAAGTTACCAAGTTTGGTTGATATGGTTGACATGGACAAGAAAACATGAATAATGAGGGGTTTAAGGACCTGGGAGAATTGATAAATGATGCTATTCTCCAGAAAAACAAGAAACTTCAGAAGAAGGATGGATTACTGGAGGGGTAAATGCTATGGAGGAATATTTATGTCTATTCTAGTCAAAATTTTCTATTGAAAATGAAAAACATTGAATGGATGTCCATCAATTGGAGAATGGTTGGGTAAATTATGGTATATGACGGTTATGGAATATTATTGCTCTGTAAGAAATGACCAGCAGGAGGAATACAGAGAGGCTTGGAGAGACTTACATCAACTGATGCTGAGTGAAATAAATAGAACCAGAAGATCGCTGTACACTTCAATGCTGTATGAAGATGTATTCTGATAGAAGTGGATATCTTCAACATAAAGAAGATCCAACTCACTTCCAGTTGATCAATGATGGACAGAAATAACTACACCCAGAGAAGGAACACTGGGAAGTGAATGTAAATTGTTAGCACTACTGTCTATCTACCCAGGTTACTTATATTTTGGAATCTAATACTTAATGTGCAACAAGAAAATGATATTTACACACATATATTGTATCTAGGTTATATTGTAACACATGTAAAATGTATGGGATTGCCTGTCATCTAGGGGAGGGAGTAGAGGGAAGGGGGGTAATTTGGAAAAAATGAATACAAGGGATAATGTTATAAAAAAATTGCTCATGCATATATACTGTGGAAAAAAAATTCTAAATAAAAAAAAAAAAAACTATAGAGATGAGCAGTTGCTTCCAGTTTTCTGCTAATGGAAGAATGTAGATTTGCAGCATTGTCTAGAGATCATTGAGCTCAGTGTTGGTGATCACTTATCACAAAATACTCTATAGGTGGTTAAAAATAAGACTTGGAGGGGTTTGAACAGGACTTCTATCCCTTTGTCAGACCCTAAAATCCACTTCCCCTACATCCAGTACAGATCTCACTTTAAGGAGCCACCGGTAAATGATCATCCTTCACTCATTCTAAACACACAACTATCTCTAAGGACCAGTACCAGAGTCTTTCCTCCTTTATATTTATTTACAAATATTCTATATCTACTCCTCAGACATTCAATTGATCTTGGCTCATTCTCTCTCATTAATTCATTCTGTAAGCACTCAGGAATAAGCATTTCGCCTGTATATTTTGTTTCATCAGTATTATCTACTCCAAGCTCTTTAAGAAATACACTCAGATAAAATATTTGGAAATCCATCTACCAAAGGAAAGTCAGGAATTATATGAGCAAAATTATGAAACACTTGCCACAAAAAAAAAGTCACATTTAAATAATTGGAAAGACATTGAGTGCTCTTGAATAGACCAAGCGAATATAATTAAGATGACAATACTTCCTAAACTAATCTATTTATTTAGTGCTATACTAATCAGACTACTAAGAAACTATTTTAATGACCTAGAAAAAATAACAACAGAAATTCATATGGAACAACAAAAGGTCGAGAATTTCAAGGGAAGTAATGAAAAAAAAATTATAAATGAAGGTGGTCTAGCTGTACCTGATCTAGAACTATATTAGAAAGCAACAGTCATCAAAACCATTTGTTATTGGCTAAGAAATAGACTAGTAGATCAGTGGCATAGGTTAGGTTCACAGGGCAAGATAGTGAATAAAAATAGCAATCTAGTGTTTGACAAACCCAAAGATGCCAACATTAGGGATAAAAATTCATTATTTGAAAAAAACTGCTGGGAAAACTGGAAATTAGTATGGCAGAAACTAGGAATGGACCCACATTTAACAGCACATACTAAGATAAGATCAAAATGGGTCCAAGATTTAGGCATAAAGAATGAGATCATAAATAAATTAGAGGAACATAGGATAGTTTACCTCTCAGATTTGTGGAGGAGGAAGGAATTTGTATCCAAAGGAGAACTAGAGATCATTATTGATCACAAAATAGAAAATTTTGATTACATCAAATTAAAAAGTTTCTGCACAAACAAAACTAATGCAAACAAGATTAGAAGGGAAGTAACAAATTGGGAAAACATGTTAAAGTTAAAGGTTCTGATAAAGGTCTCATTTCCAAAATATATAGAGAACTGACCCTAATTTATAAGAAATCAAACCATTCTCCAATTGATAAATGGTCAAAGGATATGAACAGACAATTCTCAGATGATGAAATTGAAATTATATCCACTCATATGAAAGAGTGTTCTAAATCACTACTGATCAGAGAAATGCAAAATAAGACAACTCTGAGATACCATTACACACCTGTCAGATTGGCTAAGATGACAGGAACAAATAATGATGAATGTTGGAGGGGATGTGGGAAAACTGGGACACTAATACATTGTTGGTGGAGTTTTGAAAGAATCCAACCATTCTGGAGAGCAATCTGGAACTATGCCCAAAAAGTTATCAAACTGTGCATACCCTTTGATCCAGCATTGCTGCTATTGGGCTTATATCCCAAAGAAATACTGAGGAGGGGAAAGGGACATGTATCTGCCAAAATGTTTGTGGCAGCTTTTTTCATAGTGGCTAGAAACTGGAAGATGAATGGATGTCCATCAATTGGAGAATGGTTGGGTAAATTATGGTATATGAAGGTTATGGAATATTATTGCTCTGTAAGAAATGACCAGCAGGAGGAATACAGAGAGGCTTGGAGAGACGTACATCAACTGATGCTGAATGAAATGAATAGAACCAGAAGATTGCTGTACACTTCAATGTTGTATGAAGATGTATTCTGATGGAAGTGGATATCTTCAACATAAAGAAGATCCAACTTACTTCCAGTTTATCAATGATGGACAGAAACAACTACACCCAGAGAAGGAACACTGGGAAGTGAATGTAAATTGTTAGCACTACTGTCTATCTACCCAGGTTACTTATACTTTCGGAATCTAATGCTTAACGTGCAACAAGAAAATTGGATTTACACACATATATTGTATCCAGGTTATACTGTAACACATGAAAAATATATGGAATTGCCTGTCATCTAGGGACCGGAGTAGAGGGAGGGAGGGGATAATTTGGAAAAATGAATACAAAGGATAATGTTATATAAAAAAATTACTCATGGATATATATTGTCAAAAAAATTATAAATAAAAAAAATAATTTTAAAAAACGAAAAACCTATATATATACATATATATGTGTATAAATATATATATATATACATATATATATATATATATATATATATATATACAGAGAGAGAGAGAGAGAGAGAGAGAGAGAGAGAGAGAGAGGAGAAAGAAAGAATAATGGCTTATTCATTGGCTATTGTTGTAGAATATAAGTCCAATTGCTGTGGGCCAATAGCAAAAGCAGCAGCAAGAACAACAATAATGGGAAAATAATGAAACAATAGAGATTTTGTATAAATGGAGTATTGATGAATTTATCTTTATAATTGTTATGAGAACCTGGGGATGAATAGGTAATTATTCTTCTATGTATCCTCCTCTTCATTACACTGAAAGAGTAAAAGAAGGTGAAAAAGATAGCATTAAAGAGGGTGGTTTCTCTGTGTTAGAAATAAGTGAATGATTTCTGGGGTAGGAGCGAGGATGGATTTAAAATTTGTCTTTCTCTAAGGTCAAATAACAGTCCCCTTCCAGTTATTCACATCTCCTACCATCAAATCTTCACTTGTAAATCTTTAATTATTGCTAATTCAGTGAACTTCAATATTTCCCTACTTCATCCAAGATCAAATAAAGCCCTTTAAACTAGCCCTCCAACCTTTCTAGTCTTCTTACACTTTATATTTCATCATATACTCTATGATCTAGTGACTTTTTTGATATTCTGTACTTATTTTCAATGATTGACCCATTAGATTGTGAAGTTCTAGAGGGCAAGGATTGTGTTTTAAAGTTCTCTGTATCCTCAGCTCTTAATATAGTGCATGGGATCTAACAGAAATTTATTGTTTCTTGACTAACTATCATCTCAGTTAATCCATTCCGGTTGAAGATTGGTAAAATTTTGGGGAAGTTATTTTATTTTATTTTGTTGTTTTGTTTTGTTTTCTATCTATAGAGAGCTCAAATCTGTCTCTCAAAAAATTACTTCCCATTGATCTTAATTGCGTCTTCTAGAATTAATAAAAAAGTAAGATTCTTTTCCCCTCCATACAATTATTTTTCAAATAATTACAGATAGCTAGTCATATTGATTTACCCCCAAACATGACTTCCCCAGGCTAAATATCCCTAATTATAAATAAATTAGAAGGACATAGGATAGTTTACCTCTCACACCTGTGGAAGAGGAAGGAATTTATGTCCAAAGAAAAACTAGAGATCATTATTGATCACAAAATAGAAAAATTTGATTATATCAAATTGAAAATTTTTGTATAAACAAAAGTAATACAGACAAGATTAGAAGGGAAGCAATAAACTTGGAAAACATTTTTACAGTCAAAGGTTCTGATAAAGGCCTCATTTCCAAAATATATAGAGAACTGATTCTAATTCATAAGAAATCAAGCAATTCTCCAATTGATAAATGGTCAAAGGATATGAACATATAATTCTCAGATGAAGAAATTGAAACTATTTCCAGCCATATGAAAAGAGGCTCCAAGTCATTATTAATCAGAGAAATGAAAATTAAGACAACTCTGAGATACCACTATACATTGTCAGATTGGCTAAAATGACAGGGAAAGATAATGCAGGATGTTGGAGGGGATGTAGGAAAACTGGCACACTGATACATTGTTGGTAGAATTGTGAATACATCCAGCCATTCTGGAGAATGATTTGGAACTATGCTCAAAAAGTTATCAAACTGTGCATACCCTTTGATCCAGCAGTGTTACTACTGGGCTTATATCCCAAAGATATTTTAAAGAAGGGAAAGGGACCTGTATGTGCAAGAATGTTTGTAGCAGCCCTTTTTGTAGTGGCCAGAAACTGGAAACTGAATGGATGCCCATCAATTGGAGAATGGCTGAATAAATTGCAGTATATGAATATTATGGAATATTATTATTCTGTTAGAAATGACCAGCAGAATGATTTCAGAAAGTCCTGGAGAGACTTACATGAACTGATGCTGAGTGAAATGAACAGGACCAGAAGATCATTATATACTTCAACAACAATACTATATGATGATCAATTCTGATGGATGTGGCCTTCTTCAACAATGAGATGAGCCAAATCAGTTCCAATAGAGCAGTAATGAACTGTACCAGCTACACCCAGCGAAAGAACTCTGGGAGATGATTATAGACCACTACATAGAATTCCCAATCCCTCTATTTTTGTCTGCCTGCATTTTTGATTTCCTTCACAGGCTAATTGTACACTATTTTTCAAGTCCAATTCTTTTGTACAGCAAAATAATTGTTTGGTCATGTATACATATATTGTATTTAACATACACTTTAACATATTTATTGTGTATTGATCAACCTGCCATCTGGGGGAAGGGGTGGGGGAAAGGAGGGGGAAAAGTGGAACAAAAGGTTTTGCAATTGTCAATACTGAAAAAGTACCCAAGCATATATCTTGTAAATAAAAAGCTATAATAAAAAAGAAATCTATATTCATTTTCTCATTTGATTCTAAAAACATCGTGGAATACATAAGGAAAGTATTTTCATCTTCATTTTTAACAGGAGAAATATAATGAACTTAATTGTCTAGTTATTTTGGTTAGATCAAGGAAGGAAGGAAAGAAGGAAGAGAGCCAATAGGTGAGACAATGGATAGAGCTTAAGGTCTTATGTCAGAAAGATTCATTTCCCTAAATTTAAATCGGATTTCATTCACTTACTAGCTGTGTGACACTGGGCAAGTCACTTAATCGCATTTTTCTCAATTTCTTCTTCTCTAACATCTCCCTTCTTGGTGGGGAAGGAAATGGTAAACCACTTCAGTGTCTTCACAAGAGAACTACAAATAGACTCATGAAAAGTGATTGAACAACAAAGGAATGAAAGGGATAATAAATCAAATCTCAGAGCCTATTGGCATGGGACTTTCTCCTTATTAGTAGAGATACATGTCTTGCAACTGTGAAGGGTAGGTCATAGCTGGTAAATATGAGAGAAAGGAGAGCTTTTAAGTTTCTTCATACCATCTTTAGACCCTCTTCAGAGTTCTGAGTTCGAGTCATTTGAGTCTCCTCTACTTTGGAAAAAAAAATTTTGGCTTCTAGTTTAAAGAGAGAAGTTGGAAGATGCCAAATCCAATTCAGGTTACAAATGCAAAAGACTCAGAGAAGATGCCAACATGAGAGAAGTTGGTATTCTCCATTATATCTCTATTACTAGCTTGCTATTGTAAAGACTTCAGGAAACTTCCAAGAAATTCAGGATTCATTCTCCCTCCCTCCCTCTCTCTATCTCTCTCTACCTCCCTCCCTCTGTTTCTGTATCTAACTATCTCTCTTTCTGTCAATCTCTAGTGTTCCAATTTTTTCTTCCTACCTTCTCTCCATCTCTCTTCCCCTAGACATCAAGTAATCCAATATAGGTTAAACATGTGCAATTATTCCAAACATATTTCCCCATTTATCAAGCTGCACAAAAAAATCAAATCAGAAAAGGAAAAAAAAATGAGAAAGAAAAAAAATTCAAGGAAACAATAAAAAGGTGAAACTACAATGTTATGATCCTCATTCAGTTCCCAGAATTCTCTTTCTGTATGCAGATGGCTCTCTCCATCACAAGTCTATAGGAACTGCCCCGAATCACCACATTGCTGAAAAAAGCCCATCACAATTAATCATCACATTATCTTGCTGTTTACATGTACAATGATCTCCTGGTTCTGCTAACTTCTCTCAGCATCAGTTAATGTAAGTCTCCCCAGGCCTTTCTGAAATAACCCTGCTGATCATTTCTTACAGAACAATAATATTCCATAACATAACATTCTTATCCCATAACTTATTCAGTCATTCTACAACTGATGGGTATTCACTCAATTATCAGTTCCTTGCTTCTATGAAAAAGAGCCACTGCAAACATTTTTGCACATGTGGATCCTTTTCCCTTCTTTATGATCTCTTTGGGATACAGACCCAGTAGTCTTTCTCTTTTCTTTAGACTGGAAAACCTCATTCCCAAAGAATGACCACCATTATTCTCTATTTACCACTTTCATATTCTTATAAGAATACAATCTCTAATTTTATATTGCTGCCAGTTCAATTATTGAAAACTGACCTTTGATGAGGGAAAAGACTGGGAAACAAAACTTGGTGGCCTCCTTTTTCCATGAAATAGCCCTCAAATGTTAGCTTGAACCTAAAAACCATATCCCCTAAACTATTAATATTTAAAGGAAGAAATAAATATCCTATTATCTGAGAGAGGCAGAGGATACAGACTTCTGGCTCTGATATTTTATTTCCCCTCTTGGCAGGAACAAAAGTCTTCCTAAAAGAAGAGAATTGTAGAAGAGGCTAAAGGTATCTTTTCTGTCTCCCTTCAAGTAATATGATACCTCCATGCTACATGTGGGAGTATAGCCTTCATAATGAAAATAGATATAAAGGTAAGAAGGAAGGAAGAAAGGATAAGAAGAAAAAAGGGAGAGGAGGGAAAATGAGAGGATGGGAAGGGAGGGACAGTGGAAGGGAGGGAGAGAGGAAGGGAAGAAGGAAGGAAGGAAGAAAGGAAAGAAGAAATCCAAACAAAGAATTCTCTTTCAGAACCTGATGGTTTCACTCTCTTCCTCCCTATCTGAAATACACAACCATGATTTACTCTCATTTGAGAACTTCGTATAAACTCAATCAAATAGAGTTCAATTTGTCTGTCATATAATTTTAACACTAAATTTCTTTTTGATATTTATCCCCATTGCTTATATACATGCAATCCTATGTTATAAGCTATAAAAGTAATTCAAGTCTTTTTTAGTCCAACTGCCATAAAATTGAGAATTGTTGGAATTTTTATCAAGTATGAAAGATCCATGCAGATAGGATGAAACATGAGCTTCCTGACCCCTTGTCTGTCTTGGTATTTGATAATGGAATAGTTTCAATATTTTCTATTAAAAGAAAAAAAATGAATCCATATTGATCTATATCCTCTCCAAAGTATCCTTTGAGAAAATCATATCTGTGTACAGAAGAATTACCAATCATGGCAGAACTCTAATGATTTGTTTCAGATGAAAAATTAGGACAGCATCAAGTTATACTGCACTCTAGGGGCAATACTGTTGTCTCATTTTCCTTTCTTTTCATATCAGATGAATGTTATTATTCAAAACTTTATTACCAATAGCATTGGGGGATAAATTATGCTGTATGTAATGTGACTATGTGCAATAGTAATAAAATTTTACCCTGAAGCTCTAATTTGGGGTCAGTTAAGGAAACTTTTACAAATAATATAGCATTTGTTCTATTAATATTCTATACTCTGAGATAGATCGCCTTGGTCTGCAGTCTGGCTCTCACATTTACTAGTTGCATGACTGTGGTCAAATCACTCCAACTCTCTACAGCATCAATTTCCTTATCTTTAAGATAGAAGATAACAATACTTGTCTAAGTTGTCTCACTGGCTTATTTTCAGGGTCATGCAGCAGTCTGTATGGCAGCCCTCTCACACACGTTTTAGGCTGTGCTGACTGTGACAGAAAATAGAATGTATTCCCTGATCCAATGAACAGGCCAAAATGTCTATCTCTGAAACAGAAAAACAAAATAAAACGAAAAACATAAACAAGCTGTTCCCATGTGCCTCCAAGAAACAAGATTTACCCAGACTATTTCTATTCTGGTTCTCCTTCTTTTTCTGTATGTACCTTTCTCTGCTTTTGCTTCTTAAAATGTCTCTATCTGTCTCTTTGATTCTCTATGTCTGTCTATCTTTGTCTTGCTAGTTTTCTATCTCTCCTCATCTCTCTGTCTTTCAATATAGATTTATAGGTTTATGAATGTTTCTCAGTGTGTCTCTGTCTCTCCGTCTGCTTCTCTCTCTCTCTCTTTGTGTTTCTCTCTAAATCATCCTCTCCCTGTCTGTCTCTCTGTGTCTCTCTGTCTCTGTGATTCTCTGTGTCTGTCTTTTTATGTGTCTGTCTCTCCCTTCCAATTTTTCTCTCTGTCTTTGTCTTTATATTTCTAGTATCTTTTCCTTTCTCTCTCTCTCTCTCTCTCTCTCTCTCTCTCTCTCTCTCTCTCTCTCTCTCTCTCTCTCTCTTTCTCTCTCTCATTATGGATCAATGAGCGGCCATTTTCTTTTTAGTTGCTGATGTAGTTTTCTGCCTTTTCAATTCCATCAAACCAGAGGTCTACCTAAAAATTATTTCATTCCAATGGGCATCTTATTATTGTGGTCAGTCCATATTAAAGAATTTAATATGTATATAAATATTTAGGTTTAAACATGTCTTTTCTCAGTATTTGGTAGTAGAGGGTAAATGAAGATTTGCACCTCAAGTCCCTTGAGGCACTGGAAATTGGTGGGCTTCCATAATTTCATGAAAAATCTGCCTCTTAGTGTACACCAACTGCATGATTTTCCATTGGTATGAACTGTGATACTGACTGCTTCCTCTCCGAATGACATAGTGAATAGAGTACAAGACTTTGTATTAGAAACACTTGAATTCAAATCTGGCTGCAAATGTACTTGCTGTATGACTATAAAAGTCTTTTCACCTCTATCTTCCTCAATTTACTCAACTGTAAAATGAAGATAATAGCACCTATCTATTACAATTATTGTTCATCTCAAATGAGTTAATAATTGTAAAATGTTTATGATAATGATAGGCACTAAATAGGTGATTAATAAATGTTGGTTACCTAGGTGGCACAGTGGATGGATCACTGAACTGCAGTCAAGAAACCTTATCTTTCTAAATTAAAACCTGACCTCAGATAATTCTAGGGAACTTCATAATAATTTGTAAATGTATAATTTTTGTCATCAAAATAGCTTCTTATTGCCGTACAGCAGATAAAATTTGTATTTCAATGGAATATTAATTCTATTGTTGTATGTTTAGGATTTAAATGGTCAGGGTAGAAGTCTGCTTAGGCCTGACAATGATAATTGGACTGCAAAAATAATCTCTTTGTTTGTGCTATGCACCTACTTGTTAGTCTCAGTGCAAATATCCTTATCAGGACTTTCATTTAAATAGCACAATACAATTTCCAGTCAGAAGAAATTTTATTCTTTCCCATTTGAACTTTAGTTCTAAAGATTTTTTAGGAAAAATCAAAGTTAATTTTCCAAATCTTTTTTCTAATTAATATTATTACTAGTATTTAATTCCCCCTATAAATTTTATGGAAACATTTAATCCATATGTTTTTTAATCTAATCTAACTCATCACTTTATAGGTAAAAGAAGCTTAATGTCAGGACTAATTTTTGACTGAAGCTCTTTGAGTTTTTTAATTAACATATTAAAACTTTTTTTTTCCCTTTAGAGCAGGAAGTTATGTTTGCCAAAGTTAAAACCAAACACCAAAAGGTTAGTATTTTGTCTGGAATTTAGAATACATGAATTTTAAGTGAATTTTTAATTTGGTCAAAATAAGCCGTCTTATCCTTTGAGAAAAGAAGTCAGCATAAGAACATTTGCTATATAAATGTAAGCTGCTATTATTGTTATTAGGCAACTTTCTACTAATAAGGGTATAAAGGAACCAGAGATATTAGACACTCAATTTCTATAATAATCATTTTAAATGCTAATTATCAGTCTTTAAATCTCTTATTTAGCTGTGCAAGCACTTTTGTGTGGAGGAACTGTGGTGTGATGGGCAGAGTACTAAGTATGAAATAAAAATGCATGAGAACAACTTATGCCTTTGTCAAATATTTTATCTGTGACCCATCCAATCACATAGTCTCTTGCAGCATTTTCCTTATCTATGAAATGGGAACAATAATAGCATAGAATTTAAAGGCTTTTTCTGAAGATCATGTGAGAGAATATACATACATTTTAAAATCTTAATGTTATATAAATACAAATCTAATGGTTCATATGGTTGAGGACTTTAACAGCTCATTCATTTCATTTTATAATGCTTTTAAGATATTATTAAGCCCTGTTTCCTATGCCTAAATGGATTCATCCATTGTCATCTAGCTTCTTTGCCTATCTGGTGGAAGAATTATGAGCTAAACATAAGTTAAGATGCTTTTCTAGGGTTGGGTGAAGTCCACTCATCTTGAACCCCCAAATCATTTCCCATCTAAATAAAAATTTACTTTGAGAACTTTCCACCATGCTTCAGGAAACCCATTATTAGGAAAACCTCATATTCCTGCAAGATTGAATCAGCCTTTGTACTCATCATGGCTCTCTGCCTCTCTGATTGGAGAGTGGAACAATAAATTCTAAATACTCCATATAAGGAGAGATTTCTATATATTCATCTCCTTATTTTCTACCTAGGTTGTAATGTTCAGGCTAGTTTTCTGGAGGTCCTTCAGATGTGTCTTGGTTCTTGAAGTGCCTCCACTTTAGGTGAAGAAGTAATGAATGCAAAAGAGCCACCAGAGACTGGTCCAACATAAAATGAATCATGTCTAGTCCTTCTCAGTCCTTATCTACCTTGGTATAATTACATCATTATAGCATACTGAATATGTGTAAACTAAAGAACCATTACATCACCATACCAAGTACTAAGTATATGTATAAACTAGAGAACCATCATCTCATCAATTACACTGAGTTAACACCTTGTTTCAAGTATACTTCTCCAGAGTTGCAGACCTCTACATCTCTAGCTTTCTTTTGTTTTAGAACACAGGTAGTCACACCCTCCCTGACTTCTCAGGAAGGTGAAAACACTAAACCAGATACTGTTAGCAGGGTTCCTCTGGACTGAAGAGTCTTACTTGAAACAGGTATACATAAATCCATCAGCATGGGAGGTATTACACAAGCACAGAGTAATATAACACAGGCTAGTAGTGATGTAACAAACAGCATGAATCAATATGAGGAATTATACATGTCCATAAATCCTAGAAGGAGGGTATCTAAATAACAATCACACATATATCTCCTTCAAAAGCCAAAAGATAGTCTTGATTTTGACCAATCTATTGGTCATTACTTCATACGTCAGAGAATCCAATGATTCCTGCAGGTTTTGAAATTCTACAATAGTCATAAATAATTTTTGATGTTCATGAGTCAATTGCCATAACTGCTATGCAATGTCAGTGGTAGGCACAATCAGCAATGGAACCACCCTCTATTCTTGGGTCTTCTCCTTTGTTTCAAAGGTCTTATCTGTTTCTCTGATGGACAAGGAGAATACAGTTCATTGGCACCCATCTGATTCCTTCTAAATCTGCTGAGATACAAGCAAACCCTCTCCCCCAAGCAGTTAACCTATCTGATCCCTTCCATTCACTATTTTCTGAATCTCTCCACATCATCGGGCAATTATCTAAAGATAGTGGAATTGTTCGCACTGGACACTGTCCTTCTCGTAGGTTATAAAACTTGTCTGCTGCAGCCAGCGCAACTTTATCAAAAATAAAAAAAAATAAAAATTAATAGTGTGAAGAACTAAATTTAGAAGTTCTCTTGGGTTACTTGTGGCGCTCTCTCTCTCTCTCTCTCTCTCTCTCTCTCTCTCTCTCTCTTTCTCTCTCTTTTTTTTTTTTTTTTTTTTTTTTGGAGGAGCATCCTGATGTCTCTTGATGTCTCTGTTTCTCCTCTCTGGTAATGTCTGTCCTTGAGAATTAAAAGGTATGCCAGAGGTGTGCAAAATCTTATACTGCGCACAAAAGTGTGCAAAATGTTTAGAAGTATATGCAGATCCATTATCTGTTTTTATTGCTTGTGGCATACCCATAATCTCAAAATCTTGTATAAGAAATTCAGTGACCACTTGGGCTGTCTCTTTTGCTGCTGGTATGCAAAAGTGAATCCTGAAAAAGTGTCTACCACAACATGGATAAAAGACAACCAAAAAATTTATAATGGGCCGCTTCCATTTGCCAAATTTCATTTGGTCTCAAACCACAAGAGTTCTTCCCTGGAGGGAGCATAAGAGTATAGAAAGGAAGGTAAGCTGTACAGGCTTTTACTATGCTAGCTTCCTCTTTTGTTATCCCAGATTGCAAATGTAAAGCTCTATCAGCCTGATGATATTTAGAATAAGATTCTTGGGCTGCCTGGAAATAAAGGAGTATCAGTATATTGTTTTAGCATTTGTCTGACTTCTAGAACCCCTATGCTCCCACTTTGGATCCTTTCCTTTCTTCCTCCTTTCAGTTTCCTTTTGTGTATTGTCTTCTCATTAGATTGTGAGCTCCTTGAGGATGAGAACTATCTTTCTGTGTTTGTGTTTATATGTGTGTGTGTGTGTGTGTGTGTGTGTGTGTGTGTGTTTGCATTTCCAGCCCTTAGTACAATGCCAAATACAAAGTAGACACTAATAGCTTATTGAATATTATTAACTATTGATTTCAAAAGATGGTGGTTCAAGTATTGATTCTAGCACTGAAGACCACTCATAGCATAGACATATTCTTTATCTATAAATCTATCTTACCTTCAGTTTGTTCATCTATGAAATTAGGATGAAGAAAAATGTATTCCCTCCTTTGTATTATCCTTGTGAAGAAGGCACTGGGAAATGTTAGTGATACTTATTTGAGAAGAATTGCATGTCATTACCTTTGTGAGTACTGTCATTTAATTTTAGAAAAATTAGATCCCTTCTCATTTCCATATCACTCCTCTACCATATAAGAGATATCTTTTGATTTGAAACACAAGAAAGTGATGGCAGCATTCTAATACAAAGGAGAATAATTTATAAGGAGTGTAATGGGACTAAGTGAGGTGAATGATCCTCTGTACTGTGATGTGTTGGATTATAGTTTACAAATGCCTTGCTGTAATCAGGAAAACACTTCTTTCCTTCACATACCAGCCCTGTACTCCAAAGTAATAGCAATCGCAGGGAGCATAATCATCTTTTTAGTTTAAGCAGTCATAATTGTGAGAAATCATGGAGCCCAACATGATGCGACAAAATGTAATAATGCACTAACATTGAAAATAGAACACATTAATTTGGGATTTGCAATTTACCACAATTCAAATAGCACTATTACTTTAATAGAGGATATTTGATTTGAATTTTACAAAAAATTTTTTAAAAAAGGGTGGAGTGTCAACTCAAAATCAGTTATTTGCATTAAAAAAAAAAAAAGCATTTCTCATCAGCTTAGAGTACTGTTTGTCACCTGGCAGGTAATAATTTCATCTCCCAATCCTTAGTTTTCCTGAATATTTTTTTCTTCTCAAAGAATATGTTAAATCAGAAGAACACAACATTTTATGTTAATGCAATCTTTATAAAGCCTTAGATAAAATTTCAAGTGCTGATAATTATGAAGATCCTAGTGAAGGATTTGAAAAAGTTGGGTTTCCTTTTTGACTTTATTTGTTTTAAATTCAACAAGAAGGAAGGAAAGGAATTCTGATTATGAGTTTATTAGTTGTGGGCCATTTGAAATAACAGTTTTGTGTCTTCTAAGTTTGTTCCATACTTTCAAAGTTTTTATTTCCTAAATAAATTTAGTCTTTGCATTTATTATATCAATTTGTGGTGTTTTAGACCTAAAATGTCAACAATGTATTTTAAATATGAAAACCAATTAAAATATATTTGCTTTGTTACTTTTCCCTTATTACCTAATAATTTTGAAGCCATAATCTAAATAATAGAGTCTGTTTTCAGATCTCTCTCTCTCTTGATAACTTTAGAACCATAATATTTGTAAAACATGGCAACTTTCAAGATTAGAGAGTAAAATTCATTAATCAAGCTTTGGGATAGCTACAAGAATTACTTTCTTCCCCATATTGATTTAGATAAATCATTTGATGGACAGAAATATCTTTGTTTTGTTTACTTACCTTATATGACTAGAAAAGCATTTTCTTAAAATATAGGCAACAGGCAAAAGGTACTATATAGTTGCATCTTTTTTCATTTACCCTGTAACTGATTCCCATGATTCTTCATAAATATAGCAGACAAATGAGCTTATAAATTAATCTGAGGCCACCTAAGATCAGTGGTCGTGTACTTCTTGTAAATATTCCTATTAGAGAATATCTATAACATTAATATTTCAGTTCAGATAGAGAAGTAACTTTGTCCATTTTACATTATAATTTATATCTTCTATATAATCTGTCCTATAACATTTTTTCACTGGCAACCATTTTTAATGTTTGACTATGTCTTTTTTTTTTTTTGTCTTGAAAGATACAAAGTCTATGCCCACAGAAGTAATTCCTCATTTAATAAATAGAAAGGTCCCATGGGTAGATCAATACAAATCCCATTTCTACTCTTGAAACAAGCCAATTTAAAGTATTAGAACTATTGAATCTTGCAGAACTTTAACAATTACAAAAGACCACCAGCTCCATATCTATAGCATGTCCATCACAGAGGTAACAAACTCAGGACACATTTCCTCTATAAACTGCACTGTGACTTATTTCCATAGGACTTGCTATCATGGTATAGGAACCTTTTTCACCCATTTAAGCTAAGTTTTACACTACTATTAGTCAATCCAAAAGCTATTCCTTCCCTAAGGCCTCTTCCTATGTCAGCTGCTTCCTTTGAAAACCTCCAATTTTAGGAGGAGGAAAAGGCCAAAAATGTCTTCATCATTTCCAAACCACATTGTTGATTCAATTTCACAGGATTTTTTTAAGATACTTTTTCAGCTCCCTTTTATATATTGTTATACTCAATTAGAATGTAGGTTCCTTGAGAATCAATACTATTTTTCTTTTTGCTTGAATCTCTATTCTCAATGCTTAACACAGAGTCACAAACATAAGAAATATATATATATATATATATATATATATATATATATATATATATATATATATATATATATATATATATAAAACAATGAAAACCATACCACCACCTATATATATATATATATATGGTATGGTTTTCATTGTTGACTCATTCTCTTTGGAGTATTTCCAGGACTGAAAACTTGGATGACCCAAGGCAACAGATATTGGTGGAGATGGTGGTGATAGACTGGATTTACTTTATGCTGTTAAATCATCTAGATAATACAATAGATAAAAGTAATGGACTTGGAATCAGAAAGTCTCATCTTCAAGAGTTTAAATCTTATCTCAGATACTACCTGGGTTAGCCTGGACAATTTAATCTTGTTTGTCTAAGTTAGCAAACCACTAAAGTATTTTTGTTAAAAAAAAAAAAAAGAAAGAAAGAAAGAAAGAAAGAAAGAAAGAAAGAAAGAAAGAAAGAAAGAAAGAAAGAAAGAAAGAAAGAAAGAAAGAAAGAAAAAAAGAAAAAAGAAAATGGAATGAACTCACACAGAATTTATTTGGATATCTTTTGAAGTTAAAATATACCTCTATTCAATCTAATTTAATAAACATTTATCTATTATATGTTAGACATGTATATAATGTATTTCCTGCTCCCCTATTATAAAAAAGAAAAAGGCAGCTTTTGCCCTCCAGAAAAAAGTTAATTATAAAATTATTACAATAAATGGGAAATAATTAATAGAAGAAAGGCACAGAAATTAAGATTGATTGGGATAGGTTTCATGTAGTATATGCAATTTATTTGGGACTTTAAAAAAGCCAGGAACATCAGTAGCCCAAGGGGAGGAGAGAAAACATTCCTAGGAATGGGGTTGGTGGAGCAAAAAAGAATGCCCAGAGACAAGGGATATAGTTCAATGTTTCTGGCACAGCCTAGAGTCCAATGTCACTCCAGAGAATAAAGTTTCCAGGAATAAAGTATAAGAAGACTGTAAAGGTAAATGAGGAACATAAAGAACTTTGAATGACAAGCAGAAAACTTTGTATTTGCTTCCAGAGGCAATAAGAAGTCTTTGAAGTTTATTGAGTGGAGGAGGTTACATGATCAGACTTGCATATTGGCAAAATTAGTTTAGTGTCTGAATAGAGAAAAGATTGGGATAGGGAGAAATTTGAGGTAACCAGATTCACCAGGAAGCTATTTTAGTAATCAAGGTACAAGAAAATGAGAGCCTGCATTAAAGCGGTATAGTGTGAGAGAAGAGGAAGGGGTCTATTTAGGAGATGTTGCAAAAGGTAAAACTGATCGGTCTGGAAAACAGGTTAAATATAGTGGATAAGAGACAATGAGGAGTTGAAGTTGACATTTAGGTTGAAAGCCTGAAGGACTGGGTGGATGGTTTTGCCCTTCACAGTAACAGGGAAGATAGGAAAAGGAAATGTTTTGGGGAAATATGAGTTTGTTTTAGGCAAATTTAGTTTAATATATCTACTGGAAATTCAATATATATCTGAAAGGCAGCTGGAGATATGAAATTAGAGATTAGCAGAAAGATTGGGTCAGAAAAGGTAGAATTGAGAATCAGAGATGACACAGAAATGATACAATACAGAGATGATGACAAAAATTGTAAACTGATGAGATAAAGTATGTATAGAAAAGAAAAGACTTAAAACATAACCTGAGGGACTTCTATATGTGAAGAATATGATCTGGAGGATGATCTAACAAAAAAGACAGAGGACCAGTCAGATTAGTGGAACAAAAGCAGAAGAGAATGGTGTCCTGAAAGCTTAGAAAGAAGAGTAAAAAGAAGGTTAACAGTGGTTAAAAGTAGTTAACAATGGTTAACAACATGCTTAACAATATCAAAGACTGCAGAATGGTCAAAGAGAATGAGGATTGAAAAGAAAAGGACATTGGATTAGACAACTAAGAGATAATTTGAAAACTGTAGTTTTAGGGGAATGAAAAGGTCAGAAAATGGTAAAGGATTAAGAAGAGAATGAGAGAAGAGAAAATATAGACACCTATTGTTAAATGGCCTTTTCTAGTTTAGCTGCAAAAATAGAAATACTATGATAACTGGTATATAAATAGTATATGAATATTTCCCCCCAGGATAAAGGAGACATGGAAATGTGTATAGACAATTAGAAATGAGCCCTAATGAGGCAGAATTTTATGAAAAATGAGATAGAGAAAATAGCAGAGTGGGCAATCTGTTAAAGAAGAGAGGATGGAATGGGACTACTTTTTAAAATAAGATCTCATATTCCAGAGAATTCTCTGGAACAGGCAGGATGATTCTAAATCTCATTCACAAAATTTAATTAGGCATTTTTAAAACAACTATTTTACAAGCCTAAACATCTTTTTAAAATCTTTAGTATGTACATGATAGCTGAAAGGAATTTCAAAATTTCACATATGTACACCCAATACATACAATAGAACTTGGTAGAATTTGCCTCAGGGTGAGCATGTTGAAAAATCAAGAAGACTTGGTGTAGAATAGGGGTTCTCCTGAAAAAACCTGAGAAGATCTGAAGAAGGAAACCAGGCTGGGATTTACCTGTTTGAAGCACAAACACCTCTGGGTTACTTCTGCAGAAATATCTAATGAGAATCCATCAGTCTAGCTGGGTGTGACTGGAGCCGCTACAGGGACCCCAGAAACTTTCACCTCCCATATTGTTTATTGAGAGGAAGTATGAGTCCAGGAAAACTGAGTGAAGCTCAGCTAATTGGGAACACTAGATCCAGCTGTGCCGGCTAAAGACTCTTGCAGGAAGAGGGAGATCTTGGTTTGGAGTTCTTGGTCAGAATATATATATCAGCTCTTTAAGGAACTGCAAGAACAAGTGAGAAAGTATCTAGGTAAGATTTATATCTTGCATGTCTGCTTTCATATTGGACTTCCAGATCCTATCTTTTTATAGAAATGCAAAGACAGATAGACTTCTCACTATGTTAACCAATACTCCTTCATTTCAAGCAGCCCAAGAATCTCATTCTAAATATCATCAGGCTGCTAGGACTTTATGTTTGCATTTTGGGGTAACAAAAGAGGAAGCTAGGAGCATAGTAAAAGCCTGTACATCTTGTCTTCCTTTCCATGCTCCTATGCTCCCTATGGGGAAGAACACTCGTGGTTTGAGACCTAATGAAATTTGGCAAATGTATGTGACCCATTATAGATCTTTTGGTCATCTGTATTTTATCCATGCTGTAGTAGACACCTTTTCAGGATTTACTTTTGCATTACCAGCAGCAAAAGATGAATTCCTTATACAACCTGCCAGAAAGGCAGTGTCACCAGATAATCATCAGATGATGTGGAAAGATCCAGAAAGTTGTGACTGGAAGGGACCATATAGGTTAACTGATTGGGGGAGAGGGTTTGCTTGTATCTCTACAGATGGAGAAGGAGTTAGATGGGTGCCAATGAGCTAAATCCACCTTGTTCATCAGAAAGAGATAGAAAAGAGATAGAAAAAGAGAAGACCCTCAAAGAAATGGAGAAGATCCAAGATACATTTAAATGTGAATTCTACTAAACATTTAAAGAACAATTAACTCCAATATCACATAAACTATTTGAAAAAAAATATGGAATGAAGGACTCCTACCAAACTCCTTTTATGACACAGATATGCTGCTCTTACCTAAACCAGGTACAATGAAAACAGAGAAAGAAAAGTATTTTCCAATCTCCCTAACAAATATTGATGTAAAAAAATCTAAAATAAAATATTAGCAAATAAATTACAGATAATAATCTTCAGGTATCTACTACACCATGACTAAATAGGATTTATAGTAGGAATGCAGGGCTGATTGAATATTAGGAAAGATATTAGCATAATTGATTATCTCAATAGATGCAGAAAAAGCATTTGATAAAATCCAACACCCATTCCTATTAAAAACACTAAAGAATATAGGAATAAATGGACTTTTCCTTGAAATAGTCAGTAGCATCTCTTTAAAACCATAAGCAAGCATTATATGAAATGTAGATAAACTAAAACCATTCCCAATAAGATCAGGAGTGAAACAGGATTGTCTACTACCACCATTGCTATTAAATATTGTATTAAAATGCTAGCCTTGGCAATAAGAGAAGAAAAAGAGATTAAAGGAATTAGAATAGGTAATTAGGAAACCAAATTATCACTCTTTGCAGATGATATGATGGTAAGCATAGAGAACCCCAGAGAATCAACTTAAGATCTATTAGAAAGAATCCACAACTTTAGCAAAGTTTCAGGATACAAAATAAATCCACATAAATCATCAGCATCCTTATACATCACTAACAAAATCCAACAGCAAGAGATACAAAGATAAATTTCATTTAAAATAACTGTTGAAGGGGCAGAACCAAGATGGCGGAGAAGATACACGTGATTCTGTAAGCTCCTTTCTTCCCTCAATACCAATTAGATAATTTCAGCTTCAAAAATAGCTCTGGACTGATAGAAACCACAAGGACTGGAAGCACGACTTACCAGCTGAAGAGAATCTGGAGTTTCAACAGAAAAGGTCGGTTCCCAGGGGAGGAAGAAGAGAGGCCAGCACAGATGGTTGGGTGGTGGCACACTGCGCTGATCGCACTGGGGAGGGCTCTGGGATCAGAGAAGCCACTGAGATAGAGGCACAGGCTGTTAGCTCTTCTCTGCTTATAAAACAGCAGTTCAGAAGAGAAAATAAGCCACTTTAAAATATAAACTAAATACTAGAACCTCCCCAACAGCCAGAAGTGACTCAGCAGATTTTGGCACTGTGGGTGTGGCCCACTTAGGCTGTCTAGGTTTTCACCTAGGAGTAGTTAAGAGATTGAAAAGCTGGAGGTAACTCATAGTGCCCAGCTCAGCTGGAGGCTGTGGAACTCAGCCCCGGGAAGTCCCAGAGAAGCAGAACCTTTGAAATAGGGACAGAAGTTTCTGGCAGACACTTCAAGTTTGAGCACAGGGGCTTTTCAAGTCACCTGCTGCTGACATCCACGCCCCATTGGGACGCATAGGCTGGGCTTTGTGTCACCTTTACTGTGCGGTCTTAAACCTCAGGGAAGCCGCTAGAACACAACGCCCTCAAGGCACAGCAGTGCTAGTCACCTCTGAGGCACTTCCAGGGAGGGGGTGGGGAACTCTCTCCCACAGCTCTGTCTTAGCTCAGGTGCAAGAGCCGCTGCATCCATCCAGTCTGGGAGGAAGCAGGTACAGAAATAAATAAATAATTTCCTACCCCAGGGACAGACCCCAAAAGTTTTTTAAGTATGAGTAAAAAGCAAAAAAAAAAACCATTGACTCATTCTACACAGAGAAAGAGCGGGTATCCAACACCGAGGAAGTTAACAGCAGAGAGTCAGCAGATAACAACCTAATGGGGAACGATTCCTGCCCCCCATCACATAACTCTCTCCTCGAAGAGACTATTAAAAAGCTAAGAGAGTTTGAAGAAAAATGGGGAAAGGATAGGGAAGCTATGATAGAGAATAACAATGTTCTGAAATTGGAGTTGGAAAAAATAAAGAATTCACAGGAGATGCAGGGAAACAAAATTTGTGAATTAGAAAAGGTAAAAAAATCACAGGAAAGTAGGATTTCTGAATTGGAGAAGATAAAAAAGTCTCAAGAAAATAGGATTTCTGAATTGGAAAAAGAAAATCTCAAAAAAAAATAGGGAAATGGAAAAAAAATTCAATAGAGCAAAATAATTCATTTAAAAATGAAATTGGGCATTTACAAAAAGAACTAAAAACTGTGAATGAAAAAAATAACTCCTTAAAATTCAGGATGGAACAAATAGAAATGAATGATTCATTGAGAACCCAAGAATCAGTCAAACAAAACAAAACAAAACAAAACAAAACAAAACAAAAACAAAAACAAAAAACAAAAAAAAAAAACAAAAAAAGAAAAGAAAAGCTGGAGAATAACGTCAAATACTTACTGGGAAAATCTATAGACCTGGAAAATAGATCTAGGAGAGATAATCTGAGGATCATTGGACTTCCAGAAAACTATGACCAAAAAAAAGAGCCTAGATTCTATTTTACAGGAAATTATCAAAGAGAACTGTCCAGAGATAATAGAAACAGAAGGGAAAGTAGATGTGGAAAGAATTCATTGAACTCCTTCTGAAATAGACCCTAAAAAAAGAACACCATGGAATATTGTGGCTAAGCTACAGAATTACCACACAAAGGAGAAAATCCTGCAAGCAGCTAGGAAAAAAAAAACAATTTAAATACCAAAGTGCCACAATAAGGGCCACACAAGATCTGGCTGCCTCCACATTAAAAGATAGAAGGGCCTGGAACCTGATATTCCGTAAGGCAAAAGATCAAGGATTGCAACCAAGAATAAACTACCCAGCTAAGTTTAGCATATTTTTCCATGGAAGAAGATGATCATTCAATGAAATAGAGGAATTCCATATGTTTCTAAGAAAAAAACCAGACTTAAACAAAAAATTTGATCTACATCCACAAGACTGAGGAGAAACAGAAAAAGCCTAGCTCAGTGTCATTGTGATGATGGAGAACTCTCACAGAGCAAGAGTTTACAAGGTGATCAGAAAAAGTGATCCAAGACTACTCTCAAGGTGTTTCTTAAGAAATGATTGTACAACATGGGAGACAATGGTAGAGGACTGCCCAGCATTATGTGCCCTTATCAGAGAGGTTGCGTTATGAATGAACAAAGCATAATTCAATTAGCTCAGAAAATAAAAACATCTCATGGGATGTGCAAAGATAAAGAATCCACTCCAAATATTCACAGGGACTATTTATGTCTGATCTGTGGCAGAACATTCCAGTCTCATATTGGTCATATCAGCAACAAACACACTAACTTGACTCTAGTATAGTACTATACTAGTGATGTCATTTTAGTCTTCTTGAAGAACAAAGAACAACCAACAAAAAATAAATAAATAAACAAACAAACAAACAAACAAACAAATAAATAAATAAATAAAATAACTGTTGATAATATAAAATACTTTGGAATTTATCTGTCAAAGAAAAGCCAGGAATTATATAAGCAAAAATACAAAACACTTTCCATACAAATAAATTCAGATCTAAGCAATTGGAAAAATGTCAAATAGTCTTGGATACATCAAACAAATATAATAAAGATGACAATATTCCTTAAATTAATATATTTGTTTAGTTTTATGCCAAACACCCAAGAAACTATTTTACTGACCTAGAAAATATAACAAAATTCATCTGAAAGAAAAAATGTCAAGAATTTCAAAGAAATTAATGAAGATAAAAGCAAATGAAGAGGGCCTAGCTGTACCAAAGATAAAACAAAATTATAAAGCAGTGGTCATCAAAACCATTTAGTACTGGCTAAGAAATAGAGAAATTGATCAGTGGAATAGGTTAGGTTCACAGAACAAAATAGTCAATGCCTATAAGCCATGTGGTATTTGACAAACCTAAAGGCCCCAGCTTTTGGCATAAGAATTCACTATTTGACAAAAAACTGCTGAGCAAATTGGAAACTAGTATGACAGAAACTAGGCATAGACCCACACCTAACACCGTATGTAACGTGCTGTTGTCTCCAGAAGCTGCTGATCGCTCTCTGGGAGGAGATCTGCTGTGTCAAATCAAATCTCTTGGACAGATTCTTCTTCCTGTAGAGAACTGTTGTCTCCAGACAGTTGCCATTAACTCTGGTCCAGAGAAGCGGCTTCCCTTCCTGCAGAGAGCTGTGTCAAGCCTAGTCTAGATCAAAGACTGACTATCTCTGGAGTGCTGCCCTCTTTATCCTCCCAGAGAATGGGCAAGGGATAATGCAAGAGATTCTGGGAAGAACCACTTCAACCAGTGAACTTGCTCCTCCCAAGCCCACAAGCTCTTCCCCAGGAATTCACAAGTCAAACTACCAGGAAAAGCCGGAACTAGAAAATTGTCAAGTACCGACTTAGCACTTAGTAAAAACCCAGTATCTCATTATCTCATTAGCACTTAGTAATAACCTAACATCTCCCTCTTTCTTTTGATTTAGAACATAGGGTGATCGTGACCTTGAAACATAAATCCATCAATATGGGAGGCATTACACATAATTACATAGGTTACATAAGCACATAGTAACATAGTAATATAGTAACATAATATATGCTAGAAGTATGTAATAAATAACATGATCAAATAATCATAAATTGAGAATTTATAAATGTCCATTATTCCATTGTCCATTAGTCTCATCTTGTGTTAGGAAATCCAATGATTTCTGCTGGTTTTTAAAGTTCTTTAACAGTCTTCTTATTAGCCATGCTCTTTCAGTGTCAGATGTTTCTTAGATTTTCTCCTTTGTTTTGAGGTCTTTCTTTTTTTCTGTCTCTCTCCAATGGACAAGGTGAATATGATTCATTGGCACCTATCTGATTCCTTCTCCATCTGAAGAAATATAAGCAAACCCTCTCCCCCAGGCAGTTAACCTGTCTGGTCCTTTCCATTCACCACTTTCTGGGTCTCTCCATATCACCTGGTGATTATCTAAGGACAGTGGAGCTGCTCACACTGGACACTGCCCTTCTGGTAGGTAATAAAACCTGTCTGCTAGAGCCAGTGCATCTTTGTCAAAAATTAGAAAATTAATGGTACAGAGAACTAAATTTAGAAGTTCCCTGGGGCTACCTGTGGCTCCCCCTTTCTTTTGTTTTTGGAGGAGTGTCTTAATGTCTCTGTTTCTTCTCTCTACTATTGCCTGACCTTTCGGATTAAAAGGTATTCCAGTAATGTGTAATATCTTATACTGTGCACAGAAGTACACAAAATGTTTAGAACTATATGCAGGTCCATTATCTGTTTTTATTTCTTGTGGCACACCCATAATTGCAAATGCTTGGATAAAGAATTCAGTGGCCACTTGGGCTGTCTCTTTTGCTGTTGGCACTGCAAAAGTGAATCCTGAAAAGGTATCTACTACCATGTGGATGAAAGAAAGACAACCAAAAGATTTATAGTGGGTCACATCCATTTGCCAGATTTCATTGGGTCTCAAACCACGAGGATTCTTCCCTGAAGGGAGTGTAGGAGCATGGAAAGGAAGACAAGCTGTACAGCTTTTTACTATGCTCCTAGCTTCCTCTCTTGTGATTCCAAATTGTAAACGTAAAGCTCAAGCAGCCTGATGATATTTAGAATGAGATTCTTGTGCTTCCTGAAATAAAGGACTACTGGCTAACATGGTTAGAAGGCTATCTGCTTTTGAATTTCCATCAAAAATAGGACCTGGAAGTCCACTATGTGAGTGGACATGCAAGATATAAATCTTGCCTGGATGTTTTCTCACTTGCTCTTGAAGTTCCTTAAAGGGCTGATAAATATTACAGGCTGCAAATTTTATTTGGGCTGTGGCAAGTCTTTGTACTAGACCTACTGAATAGGCTGAATCAGTAATTATATTTATATCTCCTGGGTAATAAGTAAGAGCTAGCATGATAGCAAATAATTCATTCTGTTGAGTGGACTGAAAAGGAGTCTTGACTACTCTCTTTATGGTTAAATCATGAGAGTATACAGCACAAATATTTTCTTTGAAGGCATCTGTAAAGATTGTTGGTCCTTTAAGAGGAACCTTAGAAACCTTTTCTTCAAAAATCCTTTGCCAATTATGTAGTAGCTGGGTTATCTTTAATGGAGATCCATGTGTAAAATTTGGAGCGGTGGCCAATAAAATTTGCCATTCTGGGATGCTCTCATAGCATACATTAATTTGTGCGTGAGTATATACAATGTGTATATTTTTTCAGGACTTATTCCAGATAATTGTGTTACTCTCTTAATTGTCCTTAATAAAATTCTAGCCACAAGCACTGGGTAAGGAGTAAGGCTTTGTTCTGGTTGTGCTGGGAGGTTCACCCACTCAATCACACTGTCTCCTTGATGAAGGACTGCTGTAAGTGCCTCTTTTGTAGCAAAAACTGATATTTCCAAGGTTTTTTTAGTGACTCTTTCAACCACATTGGATAAAGCCAGTTCAACTTCTCTCAAAGCCTCTTGTGCTTCTTTTGTAAGCTGGCGTGGTGAATTTAAAGCACTGTCTCTCCTTAAAATGTCATATAGAGGTTGCAGTTGATTGGTAGTTAATCCTGACGCTGGACGCACGCATTGGATATCTCCTATTAATTTTTGGAAATCATTTAAGGTGTTCAACTTCTCTGTTCTTAAAGACAGCTTTTGTACTGTGAGTGTCTTAGGATATACTTCATATCCTAAATATTGAAAAGGAGAATGTCTTTGATTTTTTTTTCTGTAGCTATATGCAGTTTGTAGTACTTTAGTGTTTCCATGGTCTTTTATAGACATGCTTCTAACATTTGTTCCTCAGGTGCACATCCCCAAATATCATCCATGTAATGTAGCAATATTACTTTTGGAATTGCTTTTCTTATTGGAGCAAGAGCTGCAGTAACATACATTTGGCACATAGGAGGGCTGTTTTTCATTCCCTGTGTCAAAACTGTCCATTCATATCTTTTAAAAGGCTCAGCCAAATTAACACTAGGCACTGAAAAAGCAAACCTTTTCATATCCTCTTTATCTAGAGGGATATTATAGAAACAATCCTAAATGTCTATAACCCATAGAGGCCATTCTATTGGCAACTGAGTAGGAGATGGAAGTCCTGGCTGAAGAGTTCCCATAGTTTCCATCTGTTCATTTACTCTTCTTAGATTAGTTAACATCCTCCGTTTTCCAGGTTTCTTTTTCACCACAAATACTGGGGAATTCCAAGGACTTAGAGAAGGCCGCAAGTGTCCTTGGTCAAGTTGTTCATTCATTATGTCTCATAAGGCCTGAATTTGATCATTTCTTAATGGCCACTGTTCTACCCATACTGGTGAATCAGTCTTCCATTGAATAGGAACCGGTGAAAGTGCAGGTAGGCCTTCAACAGCAGCCCCGCCTAAAAAGCCGAAGTGCTTATTTGTAATCCTATCTGCTGTAAAATGTCTCTTCCCCACAGATTGATGGGGATTTTTTCAACCACAAAAGGAGTAAAAACTCCTGTTTCACCTTCAAATATCCCATCTCAAAGGCCTAGCACTAACTTCTGCTGCTATTGATCCTCCTACCCCAGACATGTAGGTGTCTGCCTTAATCTTTGGCCAGTGACTGGCCCAATTGGCACCTCTAATAACTGTATGATATGCACCCGTGTCTACCAATCCTTCAAATTATATTCCATTTATATAAATAGTAAGCGTAGGTCGGTCAGCTGTCACAGTTGCTGTCCAATATATTCCTGGATTTTGTTCATTGGAGTCAGAATCTAGGCGATTATCACCAGGTTGCTTATTAGGGGTACTTAACAATAAGCCTGATGCTACTACTTCTCTTGGTTGATAAATCACATGTTGTCTACCTGTGTTAGTGACTGGATATTAGCTACATGTTCTCCAGTTTCCCACATCAGTGGATGGATTGACACTGTTTTGTAGGCACTCTCAGAAGGTGAAATGGTCAAGCCTAACTGTGCCTGGAGGCAAAGGATCCATAGGCTCAACAGGAATAGATTTCACTTCTCCAGGAAGTATCTCAGTAATCTCTGCTGCACAAAACTCTATTTTTCCTAATTTCAATCCCTTTCTTCCATCTGATTGCCTTTTAGCTGATTGATCATGTCTTTAAATTCTCTGGATGTAACCTCAGCTGCCATCATGCCCCACTTGGGGGGCTGAAGCTGGGCCCCGCCTCTCATTTCCCTGGTCAATCTACATTTGGAGGCCCAGTGGAGACCCTTGTGACATTTTGGACATGGAGTTTTAGGTCTTCTCTCACCCTGTCTTCTCACTGTATCTCTATATCTACACTGAGCTCTTAGATGTCCAATTTTTCCACATTGAAAACATCTCCGAGTTTCTCTAGAAGTACCTTGCCAGGAGGGACCCTGTCTTTCCATGTTCATCATTGTCTGGGTGTAAAAAGCATTTGTTCCCACTGTAGCACAATGTCTTATGATCTCCTCTAAAGGAGAATCTTTGTTTAATCCCCATATAATTCTTTTGCAAATCTCATTGGCATTTTCCTTAGACAGATGTCTGGTCATTATTTCTGTAGCTGCATTTTCTCCAATAGTTCTTTTGACAGCAGTTTGCAAACGTCCCACAAAATCTGCAAAAGGTTCATTGGGACCTTGCTCTATTTTAGTGAAAGCCTCTCCCCGATCTTTCTGTCTAGGGAGGACACCCCAAGCTTTTATTGCAGCCTTAGCAATTTGCTCATATATTGTCATGGTATAATTAATCTCTTCTGAGTTCTCTCCATACTGACCTTCACCAGCTAAGTGCTCAAAAGTGAATTGTGTGTTAACTCCTATTTCCAAATTGCATCTGACTTGGATTTTACATAATTCATGAAACTCCGCAAGCCATAACAAATTTTCTCCAGGTTGTAGGCATGTCCTTGCTATGGATTTCCATTCATTTGGGGTTAGGACTTCATAAGACAAACCATCTAGTAACATTTTAACATAAGCTGATGTAGCCCCATAAAGGGTACAACCTTTTTTCAAATCTTTAATTTTATTCAAATCTAAAGGTGCATATTTTCTCCTTTTATGACCTATAGAGTCAATATCTTCAATCACAGGATATGCAAGTATAAAATCACTTATATCCTGTCCTTCTCTCTTAGCTTTAACCAATGCTTTTTCTAATCATGTCATTTGGGCTTAGACTGCTTCACAGGCAATTTTGTTTGTGTTTCTGCCTCTTCCCCTCCTCCTTCTTGCTCCACCCCTGAAGGGTTAATTGAAGGAGGAGATGGGAGATGCTCCTGTTGCTCAGAATTGTACTTAACTTCATTGTTATCTGATTCATTCTTCTAACCTAGTTTAGTTGACACTTCCCCATTTTGCTCCTTCTTCTCTTCCTTTAGAATAGCATTTTTAAAGCCATTTTGATTAAATTGTAGATATGAATTGTATCTTTGGACATTGAGTTTAGTCTGGAACCAAAGGGCAAAATGTCATAAGGGCAATTGTAGTATTCACCTAATTGCTTTCCTACTAATTCCCATTCATCTAGAACCAATTCATTTTCCAGAGAAAAACAAGGACATATGACCTTCACAGTTTTTAAGAGTTCAGTAATCTCCTCCAAAATTATAATCAATCCTTGGCTTTTCATAACCTTGATAATGCTCTCCAAACATTTTCCTTGAACAGAAGGCGTTTGCCCCATTTCATTATAAGAGATTGCTGGTTTTGCCCTTAACAAGTTAAGTTCCTTATTTATCTATTAGCATGCTCACTTAATCTTTAACAAAGTTTCCTTTTTACTCATGATTCTGGGTCAGAGAGACTGAGATCTGGATGGGAGGCTTTTCCACTGGAATCAGGACTGTATCTGTCCCTGTTTGGGCGCCAAATTGTGAGGGTCTGGGCTAGCTCTTGTGAAGGGCTCAGAATAAGTCATTGTCAGGTTAAGCAAAAGTCCTTGCCCCACGTTGGGCACCAAATATAACGTGTTGTTGTCTCCAGAAGCTGCTGATCGCTCGCTCTCTGGGAGGAGATCTGCTGTGTCAAATCAAATCTCTTGGACAGATTCTTCTTTCTGTAGAGAACTGTTGTCTCCAGACAGTTGCTGTTAACTCTCGTCCACAGAAGTGACTTCCCTTCCTGCAGAGAGCTGTGTCAAGCCTGGTCTAGAGACGAGACTGACTATCTCTGGAGTGCTGCCCTCTTTATCCTCCCAGAGAATGGGCATGGGATAATGCAAGTGCTTCTGGGAAGAACCACTTCAAACAATGAACTTGCTCCTCCCAAACACGCAAGCTCTTCCCCAGGAATTCACAAGTCAAACTACCAGGAAAGGCCAGAACTAGAAAATTGTCAAGTACCAACTTAGCACTTAGTAAAAACCCAATATCTCATTATCTCATTACCACTAGTAAGAACCTAATAACTATATACCAAGATAAGGTCAAAATGGGTACAGTATCTAGGCAGAAAGAGTGATATTATACACAAATTAAAAGATCATAGATAGTTTACCTTTTAGATCTGTGGAGGAGGAAGAAATTAGTGATCAAAGAAAAACTAGAGATCATTATCGATCACAAAATAGATAATTTTGATTATATTAAGTTAAAAAGTTTTGGTACAAACAAAACTAATGCAGATTATATTAGAAGGGAAACAATAAGCTGGAAAAAATATTATTACATCCAAAGGATCTGATAAATATTATGTTCTCTTCTCTAAAGATATTATGTTCTCTGGGAGCAGGTTTCTTGGGGAGTTTCTGGAGGCAGCCTTCGTTTCAGTTCAGTTCAATAATCACCCCAAATGCAGCCAGGAGTTAAAGTCTAGATCCTTTATTATGTCCTTCAAAGTCTTGATTTTTTTTTCCTCGGGCCAGTTAGCATTTTTAGAGGCCTCTCTCTCTCCTTGGTTCTGAGAGCTCTCCCAAATGTCTCCACCCAACACAAAGGTGGAAGTTGGAATGAATCTTGACTCCTCCTCCCAAAGAGTGGACTTGTGGGTCTCTGGGGGCTTGTGGGTCTGGTCCTGAGAGCTTCTTTCTTATAGTTCTGCCCAACTTGTGAATCTTTTCGGCTTCTGTACCTCCTCCTTATATATGCTCTCTAAAGATGTGAACTCCTTTAAAAGTGTGAACTAAGTACATAAGCCTTGTCTCTATCAGTGACTTAGCACCTTGTTTCAAGTTCTGGCCCATAACATCTCCCACTTTCTTTTGATTTAGAACATAAGATGCTCATGACCTCCCTGACTTCTCAAAGAGGTGAGAAGCCCTCCCAAAAAAGGTGATCACTCCTACCCTGACTGCTCAAAAAAGTAGTGAAAACACTATAAAAAGGAGGTGGTCATACTTCCCTGACTTCTCAAGAAGGGAGATGAAAACATCAAAGGAAATGGGAAATCAAATCAGATTAGCAGGTTTCTGAAGAGGCTCATTTAAAACACGTATATATAAATCCATCAATATGGGAGGTATTACACATAATTACATAAATTACATAAGCACATAACAATATAACAGAGTTTAGAAGTGATGTAACTAATAACATGAAACAACATGAGGATTTATACATGTCCATAAGTCCTAGAAATAGTCCAAAGGAATCCATTGTCCATAACTTCATGTGCCAGGAATCCAATAATTCCTACAAGCTTTGAAGTCCTGCAATAGTCTCATCTTGTGTTAGGGAATCCAATGATTCCCAATGGTTTTCAAGTCCCGCAATAATCTTATTATCAGCCATGCTCTTTCAGTGTCAGATGTTTCTTAGATCTTATCCTTTCTTTTGAGGTTTTTCTCCTTTTCTGTTTCTCTCCAGGTGCTCATTGCCACCCATCTGTTTCCTTCTCTGTCTATAAAAATACAAGCAAACTCTCTCTCCTAGTCCCTTCTATTTACCACTTCGATATTTTTATCTGGGGAGGGAACCCTAAGATTTTGTTGCAGCAGTGGCAATCTGTTCATAAGTTATTATAGTGTAATTAATCTGTTCTGAATTCTCTCCATACTGACCTTCACCAGATAGTTTGTCAAAACTGATTTGTACATTAACTCCTGTTTGCCTATTGAATCTGGCTTGAATCCTACATAATTCATGATACTCCAAAAGCCACAACCAGTTTTGTCCAGGTTCTAAACATGTCCTTGCTATGGATTTTCAATTATTTGGGGTTAAGATTTTATAAGCCAAACTATCTAGTAACATCTTAACATAAGATCATGTAGCCCCATAAAAAGTGCAACCTTTTTTCAAATCCTTATTATTTTCCAGATCAAAAGGAGTGTATGTTTTTTTTTTTTTTTGACCTGAAGAGTCAAGCTCTTCAATTACAGGGTATGCATGTATTAAATCAGATACGTCTTGTCCTTCATTTTTTGCCTTAACCAATGTTTCTTCTAATCTTGTCATAGGCTGCTTAATAGGTGGTACTGATTGCTTCACTGCCTTTCCCCCTACTCCTCCCTCCACTCATGAAGGGTTAATTGAGGGAGATAGATCAGGGGATTGGAAATGATCTAATTTCTCCTGCTGTGAATTCTTATCTGATTCTTCATCCTTTACACCTACTGTAATTGGCACCTCCCCCTCCTGCTCTTTCTTCTTTTTCCTTAGTCTAACATTTATAATTTCTTAAAGCCACTTGTATTAAATTGTATGTATGAAGTGTATCTTTGGAAAACCAGTTTGGTTTGAAATTGTAATATTCGCCTAGTTTCTCTCCTACTAATTTTCACTCCTCTAGATGCAATTCTTTTTCCATAGAAAACTAAGGAAATGTATATTGTACAGTTACTAAAAGTTCAGTGATCTGCTCCCAAATTATAATCAAACCTTGGCTTTTCATAACTCTGACAATGCTCTCTGCACATTTTCCTTGAAGAGAAACACAAGGCTATTTTCTAAACATCGGTCCCATTTCAGCTGAAATTCTACATTAGCTCTTTAACAAGTTTCCTTGTTGTACTCACCCTAATTTCTGGGTCAAGGAGACTTTTTCACTGGATTGGGATCAGAGGCTTTTCCACCGAAATCAGGATCGTGTCTGCCCCACGTTGGGCACCACAATGTCATGCTCTCTTCTTTAAAGATATAATGTTCTCTGGGAGCAGGTTTCTTGGGGAGTTTCTGGAGGTAGCCTTTGTTTCAGTTCAGTGCAATAATCTCCCCAAATGCAGCCAGGAGTTAAAGTCCAGATCCTTTATTGTATCCTTCAAAACCTTGAATTTTTTTTTCCCCTGGGGCCAGTTAGCTTTCTTAGAGGCCTATCTCTTGCCTTAGTTCTGAGAGCTTTCTCCAAATGTCTCCAGCCAGCACAAAAGTGGAAGTTGGAATGAATCTTGACACCTCCTCCCAAAGAGTGGGCTTGTGGGTCTGGCCCTGAGAGCTTCTTTCTTATAGTTCTGCCCAACTTGTGAATCTCTTTGTTATATATACTCTCTAAAGGTGTGAACTCCTTTAAAGGTGTGAACTAAGTACATAAGCATTATCTCTATTAGTGACTTAGCACTTTGTTTCAAGTTCTGGCCCATAACAGATAAAGGTCTCCTATCTAAAATATATAGAGAAATGACTCTAATTTATAATAGTTCAAGCCATTCTTCAATTGATAAATGGTTAAAGGATAAGAACAGACAATTTTCAGATGAAGAAATTGAAAGTATTTGTAGTCACCTGAAAAGGTGCTCCAAATCACTATTGATCAAAGAAATACAAATTAAGACAACTCTGAGATACCACTATATACCTGTTAGATTGGCTAAGATGACAGGAACAAATAATGATGAATGTTGGAGGGAATGTGGGAGAACTGGGACACTGATACATTGTTGATGGAACTGTGAACGAATCCAACCATTCTGGACAGCAGTTTGGAACTATGCTCAAAAAATTATCAAACTGTGCATACCCTTTGACCTAGCAGTGTTTCTACTGGGATTATATCCCAAAGAGGTCCTACAGGAGGGAAAGGGACCCACATGTGCAAAAATGTTTGTGGTAATTCTTTATATAGTAGCAAGAAACTGGAAACTGAGTGGATGCCCATCAAATGGAGAATGGCTAAATAAAGTATGGTATATGAATGCTGTGAAAGACTATTTTTCTGTAAGAAATGACCAGCAGGATTATTTCAGGGAGGCGTGAAGAGACCTACATGAACTGAAGCAAAAAGTGAGGGAAGAAAACAAGAGAGAAAGAATCCTTGACTAGGAGGAGGTTAAGTAATAGCAAGAAAAACTATGAAGAAGAATTTAATTAATGACTCAGCAAGATTGGGAAGGACATGTATGTATGTGGGGTATTTGTTAGTGTGAATGTGTGTATGTCTGTATATATCTATATATGTATACATAAATAGATTTTTTTTCTTAACTATTGCTTGCTTTAGGTGGTAGGGGTGATAAAAAGGGGGAAAAAGAATAAAGTAGTTAAGGTGCACAGCAGAGAACCAAAGAACAGTTTGCAAGGAAGTAAAAAAAAAAAAAAAAAAAAAAAAAAAAAAGGTCATTTATGAATATAATTTCTTGTATTATTAATCAAATATTTTTTATAAATTTTTAACCCTCCCTGATGTTCTTCTAGGCACATGACAATGTTTATTTTGTTTTGCTTTATTTTGTTTTGTATTTTTTCTGTTTTTTTTTTTCTATTATTTAAAATAAAATATATGTTAAAAAAATTCCTATGTAGATAGCAATTGGACAAGATGATCAGTAAAACCATTTCTTCCTTTGATAGTATGAGATTTTGTAATAATATTGAGTTTTGATACATCAAAGTTTCTTCTTTTTTCCAAGGTCTCTAAAGACCTTTTTCGGGTACTTCCTGAATGAAGATGCCCTTGAAGATGTTTTGGAAATCAGATGATCAAATTGCTAATTAGAATACTTAAAAAATAAACTCACTTTATTTTTGCAAGGAGAATATAAAAGAAGTTAAAGAACTCTCTCACTTAATTTATTGGGTAAGCCGTATTAAGCTATTTTAAACATCTTTGGAGAACTTTAGGGAAATAAATGCATTTGATTTGTCAAAAGATCAAGGAAAGCATTAGTTACTGCCTAAAATGTATTCATCAAGCTGCTTTTAAAAATCAAATTAAAGCAGAATCTAGATAATGATACAGGGGTTTCCCCTCATAAAATCAGTACTGGTGCTCCCAGTTTTATACCATATGATAAAAGGAAATATGATCTTGCCCCTGAATCTACTAAAGATTTATTATGTAATATAAATATGTATTATTATTATCATCATCATCATCATCATCATTATCATCTTCATTATCATCTAATAAAGCATTATCTGGTATAAGTGTTTACTGGTTAAAAAGCTTTAGTGTATGAAAAGTTTCTAAAGAGACAAAATTAATTCAATGAATATTAATCAAATGCCTATAATACGCATGATATTAGGCTGCACAAAAGGAATACAGAATTGAAGATGAAACAGTCCTCTTGGTGCTTGCAATTTTCTTTTTCCAGAGTAGATAGAGTATCGTCCTAATACCAAAGCAGGATTAAAGGGAGAAAGATCAGAGTGTCCCACAAGACCTGTTGAATGGAGTATGACTTGAGCTGATTTTTGAAAGGAGATAGGAATTTCAAAAGATAAAAGGCAGAACATTACCGATATTGGGTGCAACCATAGAATGGATGGATAATGACGGGTCTATTCTATTATATATATATATATATATATATATATATATATATATATATATATATATATATAGGTGTGTGGGTGTGTATATGTATGTATGTATATATATGTATGTATGTATATATACACACATATACACATACACATATATATGTGTATATATATACACATATATATATTCTACCACTATCCTTTGACAGTAACTCAAGGGTAACCTTGAAGTGTCAAAGGCTATGATTGGCAGAATGCATATTTTGAGAACCATGAGCATTTTCAAGTTGCAGAGAGTATTTTTATTGTCCAAACCAGAAAACATTAATTCAAAAAAACTCAAGACTGGCTTGGCCAACTGATGACTGGGGATAAAAAATGATTTGGGAATATTTCCAAGTAAAACACAAGGAGATTAAAATCACAATTCATTTAGTTATTTTGGCAAACCTTAACAATCTTTTGCTTCCTTGAGAGACTTCTGAATATCCTGAAAGCTAGAATACAGGGGTGTCTTTTTTTTGTTTTTTGTTTTTTGTGCTTGCTTTTAAGAAAGACCATCAAACACACACACACACACACACACACACACACACACACACACACACACACACACACACACACACATCTTTCAGGATTCAGTCCACTTATTCTCTATCTATCCACCCTGTAAACAGACTAGACATGTGGGCACTCTATTAAAACTTTAGGAGAAAATTTTGATTAATCAGCTGACTTCATAAAAAAAAAAAAAAAGTCTTAAGTTACTAATAGTTCCTTCTTAGTCTCTCCATCCAAATAAAAACTGAATCCCTGACTGCTAAAAAAAAAAAAAAAAAAAAAAAAAATTCTCCTTTCCCAGCACAATCTTTTCAGTCAGTCATTTACATTCACCTCCAATGTCCCATTCCAGATCTGTGTTTACAAACTTTCTTTTATTTTATACTCCTCCCTTTCGTGCCACTTCTTTTAGTGATTTGAGTCTTAGCTCTCTCCAGATGGCACTACCTTCCTGTCTCTTACTACCTATTCATTTTTTCATGTTCAGGGACTTGATGGTCTCATTCAAGGACTTCAATCTTGTTTCTAATTGACATATTTAGACTCCCCTTCTACATCATTCAATGATTACTCTTCCTTGAGACACAGGTAGTTTTAAAGGAAATTCATCCAGACATTTTCTTCAGTCTCTGCTAACTTTCAAAGACCTCTCTAAAAGAAAACATGCATTAACTCTTTTTGCAGTCCTATAATCCAAGAAGCCTAACAAAAGTAGCTTTGGAATTAACATTAAGGAACATTTGCTAAACCAAGCTGAGAAAGTAATTTCATCTTTTTCAGCTTCAGTTTCCTCATCCACAAAGTGGAGATAACTATATGCAATTCACACAGTATTAAGATTATTGAAAGACTCAAATGCAAGCCATGTAAAGTCCTTTGCAAATCTTTTGAAGGGATATAAATTTAGTTGTTATTGATAAAATTAATATCATTCTAAGTACGTTAGAATGAATAAGTTTAAACAAATTATGTTCCATCTATATAGTTACTATAGGGAATAACCTCATAAATAAGGTCTTAGGCTCACTGGAAATTAGGAGACAGTGTTTAATAAAAAGGGAATGTGTTTTTGTTTGGTTTGATTTGTTTTTTTTTATAATGATAATTAAAGGCACAGGATCCTCTACTGATTATTCAGAGGTGAAAAAAAAAAGTAAGTTATTGTATATCAATTTAAAATGCCAGACATTTTACTGATTTTAAAGTAATTAGTGTTTTGTCTGAAAATTCTTATTATTTTTGGCCCAAGATAATCAATCTTTAAAAGAATTGATAGGAAAATCCAGTAAGGGTCCTTCCTCATAGATTAATTATTATTAATAATTGATAAACATTATAAGTATAAATAACTAAACTGGAGTAGGGAGGACTACTAAGAGAAGGCAAGAAAAATGAAGTCATTTAAAAAATGCCCTGCCAGTGAAATGGAGACAATTTTCACACACCATTATCAGCACAATTTGAGATATTCAAAGGAGTCTCTTTCATATATAAGCAAGCAGCAGGTTCTCTAACACTGCCTTGGATTCCAATCTAGTTTGCCTTTGAAGACTTCAAACCACTGCAATGTTCTATAATTCAGACTTCAGTGGAGGCCAATGGAAAAGAAATTGCATCTTGGGGAGCAGGTGAGATGCTTTCCAGAGATAAGAATTTAATAATGAGCAAGTTGCTTCCTTTGTATTTAATATCTCATCAGGTGTTTGTCAAATGAGGTAGCTACTTCAAGTATTCCCTAACATTCAAACTTCTGAATTGTGAGTCTCAAACTAGTCAATGCTGTGTTCCTAAAAGTAAAGATTTTTATTTAACAAATGTATAAAATGATGCCATAATCATTGTGAATTTTGGATAATTAGGAGAACAAAATGTAGTAAGGAGCCAGCTGCAACCCAAGGTAAAAAAAAGTATTAGTTATTTTTAAGAATTCCTGAATAACTACTTAAATGAGAAGAACAATAAACAGCAAAGCATTTATAAGGGAATTTTGCAGAATTATAAATTATAAATAAGCAAAAGAAGAAACATCCTGCTACTTCTCTGTAGATGTAGAAATTCAATAAGTATAACACAGTGAATGTATTTTTCATACTATTTGATATATCAGTTCTTTTTGATGAATTTTTTTCTCTTTAACTTTAGGAAAAAAGTACATATGATCTAATACACTGGGAAGGAAAAGGTAAAAAGTGCGCCTGAAGAAATTTAAGCAATAGAAAAATAAATCAAAATTAATTTTTAAAACCCAACTTTGAACTTTGATGATTGTTCTATCAAAAATATGGCCAAATTTCTATGATTATTAGTTATCAGATGATTGGTAAATTGTTTCAGCTCTCTGAGACTGAATTTCCTCCTTTAAAAAGGGCATAATTGTATTTTCCCCACTCACTTCAAAAGTCGCTGTGAGAGGGGGGGCGGAGCCAAGATGGCGGAGAAGAAACACACGACTCAGTGAACGTCCTCACTCCCTCACAACCAATTAGATAAATTAAGTCTCAGAATTAGCTCAGGACTGATAGATACCACAAGGACTGGAAGCACGACTTACCAGCTGAAGAGAATCTGGAGTTTCAACAGGAAAGGTCAGTTCTCAGGGGAGGAATAAGAGAGACCAGCACAGACGGTGGGGTAGGGGCACACTGCGCTGGTTGCGCTGGGGAGGGCTCTGGGATCAGAGAAGCCACTGAGGTAAAGGAATCTGGCACAGGCTGTTAGCTCTTCTCTGCTAATTATTTAGCAGTTCAGAAGAGAAAGCCAAAATATTTTAAAACTCAAATTAGATTTTCCCCGATCCGGGGGGGTGACTCAGCAGACTCGGCACCAGGGGGTGTGGCCTCAGCTACCACCTGAGAATAGTTAAGAGATTGACAAGTGGGTGGATACGGCCCAAGGCAACACACCCTGCCTAGCTTAGCTGGAGGGAGTGGAACTCAGCTCCAGGAAGTCCCAGAGAAGCGGAACCTTTGAACTAGGGACCACGGTTTCTGGCAGACACTTCCAGTTTGAGCACAGGGGCTTCTCACTTCACCTGCTGCAGACATCCACTCCCCACCCGGACACATAGGCTGGGCTTCGTGCTGTCTTCACTATTCTACACCCTCGAAGCACAGTAGTGCTAATCACCTCTGAGGCACTTCCAGGGAGGGGGTGGGGAACACTCTCCCAGAGCTCTCTCTTAGCTCAGGCGCAGGGGCCGCTGCATCCATCCAGTCTGGGAGGAAGCTGGTAAAGAAGTAAATAATTTCCTACCCCAGGGACAGACCCCAAAACATTTTTTTAAGTATGAGCAAAAAAGCTAGAAAAACTATAGATTCCTTCTATACAGAGAAAGAGCGGGTATCCAACCCCGAGGAAGTTGACAGCAGAGAATCAGCAGACAACAACCTAAAGGGGAACGATTCCTGCCCCCCATCACATAACTCTCTCCTAGAAGAAGCTCTTAAAAAATTGAGGGAGATCGAAGAAAAATGGGGAAAGGAAAGGGAAGTTATGATAGAGAATAACAACGTCCTGAAATTGGAGTTGGAAAAAATAAAGAATTCACAGGAGATGCAGGGAAACAAAATTAGTGAATTAGAAAAGGTTAAAAAAACACAGGAAAGTAGGATTTCTGAATTGGAAAAGATAAAAAAGTCTCAAGAAAATAGAATTTCTGAATTGGAAAAAGAAAATAATTCTCAAAAAAAAAAAATTAGGGAAATGGAAAAAAATTCAATAGAGCAAAATAATTCATTTAAAAACGAAATTGGGCATTTACAAAAAGAACTAAAAACTGTGAAAGAAGAAAATAACTCCTTAAAAGTCAGGATGGAACAAATAGAAATGAATGATTCACAGAGAACCCAAGAATCAGTCAAACAAAACAAAAAAAATGAGAAGCTGGAGAACAACATCAAATACTTACTGGGAAAATCTATAGACCTGGAAAATAGATCTAGGAGAGATAATCTGCGGATTATTGGACTTCCAGAAAACTATGACCAAAAAAAGAGCCTAGATTCTATTTTACAGGAAATTATCAAAGAGAACTGTCCAGAGATAATAGAAACAGAAGGGAAAGTAGATGTGGAAAGAATTCATCGAACTTCTTCTGAAATAGACCCTAAAAAAAGAACAACACGGAATATTGTGGCTAAGCTGCAGAATTACCACACAAAGGAGAAAATCCTGCAAGCAGCTAGAAAAAAACAATTTAAATACCAAGGTGCCACAATAAGGGTCACCCAAGATCTGGCTGCCTCCACATTAAAAGATAGAAGGGCCTGGAACCTGATATTCCGTAAGGCAAAAGATCAAGGACTGCAACCAAGAATGAACTACCCAGCTAAGTTTAGCATCTTTTTCCATGGAAGAAGATGATCATTCAATGAAACAGAGGAATTCTATATGTTTCTAAGAAAAAAACCAGACTTAAACAAAAAATTTGATCTACATCCACAAGACTGAAGAGAAACAGAAAAAGGTACACAGAACCCTTGAGAACTGTAACTCTGTTGTGGGTATATAAAAAATACTCAAGGAAAATTTGATTTTACTGATATAAAAGAAAAAAAGGGGGGTGTAGTAAAGGGAAGGAGGTCGGTTCAGAAAAAGGGGAAGGAGTGATAAAAAGAGGGAAACTACATCCCAGGAAGAGACATAGAAAATACACCATATCTGAGGGAACTTAGTGAGGGGGAGAATCATTGTGTGAATCTTACTCTCATCAGAAGAGGCTCAAAGAGTAAATAATTAACATATTTGTTTTTCAGAGAATTTTCTCTCACCTCATTAAAAGGGGGGAGAGGAAAAGGGAAAAGGAAAAGGAGAATAAGTAAAGCGACTTGGAGGGAGGGGGGAGGGATCCTAAAAAAAAAAAAAAAAAGAGGGAGGGTTGCGCGTCACAAGGGGGGGTCTGTAAATTAAATATCGGGGAGGGGGATCAGGGGGGTCAAGGGAAAAAAGCATAATCTGGGGATAATACGATGGCAGGAAATACAGAATTAGTAATTTTAACTGTAAATGTAAATGGGATGAACGATCCCATCAAACGGAGACGGATAGCAGATTCGATCAAAAAGCAGAACCCTACAATATGTTGCCTACAGGAAACACACTTAAAGCAGGGAGATACATACAGAGTAAAGGTAAAAGGTTGGAACAGAGCCTATTATGCTTCAGGTAAAGCCAAAAAAGCAGGGGTAACTATCCTTATCTCAGATCAAGCAAAAGCAGAAGTAGATCTCGTTAAAAAAGATAAGGAAGGAAACTATATCCTGCTGAAAGGTAGCATAAATAATGAAGCCATATCAATACTAAACATATATGCACCAAGTGGTATAGCATCTAACTTTCTAAAGGAAAAGTTAAGAGAACTGTAAGAATAAATAGACAGTAAAACTATAATAGTGGGAGATCTCAACCTTGCACTCTCAGATTTAGACAAATCAAACCACAAAACAAACAAGAAAGAAATTAAAAAAGTAAATAGAACATTAGAAAAACTAGGTATGATAGACCTTTGGAGAAAACTGAATGGCAATAGGAAGGAATATACTTTCTTCTCAGCAGTTCATGGATCCTATACAAAAATTGACCATATATTAGGACATAAAGATCTCAAAATTAAATGTAGGAAGGCAGAAATAATAAATGCCTTCTTCTCAGATCACAATGCAATAAAAGCTACATTCAGTAAATAGTTAGGGGTAAATAGACCAAAAAGTAATTGGAAACTGAACAATCTCATCTTAAAGAATGACTGGGTGAAAGAGCAAATTATAGAAACAATTAACAATTTCACCCAAGATAATGACAATGATGAGACATCATATCAAAATCTTTGGGATGCAGCTAAAGCAGTAATAAGGGGAAATTTTATATCTTTAGAGGCTTATTTGAAGAAAATTGAGAAAGAGAAGATTAACGAATTGGGCTTACAACTTAAAAGGCTAGAAAAAGACCAAATTATAAACCCCCAACCAAAAATTAAACTCGAAATACAAAAATTAAAAGGAGAAATCAATAAAATTGAAAGTAAAAAAACTATTGAATTAATAAATAAAACCAAGAGTTGGTTTTATAAAAAAGCCAATAAAATAGATAAACCTTTGGTAAATTTGATCCAAAAAAAAGAAAGAGGAAAATCAAATTGATAGTCTTACAAATGAAAAGGGGGATCTTTCCACCAATGAAGAGGAAATTAGAGAAATAATAAGGAGTTACTTTGCCCAACTTTATGCCAATAAATTTGATAACTTAAGTGAAATGGATGACTTTCTCCAAAAATATAGGCTCCCTAGATTAACAGAGGAGGAGATAAATTGCTTAAATAGTCCCATTTCAGAAAAAGAAATAGAACAAGCTATTAATCAACTCCCCAGGAAAAAATCCCCAGGGCCAGATGGATTCACATGTGAATTCTACCAAACATTTAAAGAACAATTAGCCCCAATGTTATATAAATTATTTGAAAAAATAGGGGATGAAGGAGTCCTACCAAACTCCTTTTATGACACAGACATGGTACTGATACGTAAACCTGGTAGATCGAAAACTGAGAAAGAAAATTATAGACCAATCTCCTTAATGAATATTGATGCTAAAATCTTAAATAAGATATTAGCAAAAAGACTTCAGAAAATCATCTCCAAGATAATACACTATGATCAAGTAGGATTTATTCCAGGAATGCAGGGCTGGTTTAATATTAGGAAAACTATTAATATAATTGACCATATTAATAATCAAATTAATAAGAACCATATGATCATCTCAATAGATGCAGAAAAAGCATTTGACAAAATCCAACATCCATTCCTACTAAAAACTCTTGAGAGTATAGGAATAAATGGATTATTCCTTAGAATAATCAGGAGTATATATTTAAGACCGTCAGTAAGCATAATATGCAATAGAAATAAACTGCAACCTTTCCCAGTAAGATCAGGAGTGAAACAAGGTTGCCCACTATCACCATTACTATTCAATATAGTACTAGAAACGCTAGCCTTGGCAATAAGAGCCGAGAAAGAGATTCAAGGAATTAGAGTAGGAAATGAGGAAATTAAACTATCACTTTTTGCAGATGACATGATGGTATACTTAGAGAACCCCAAAGACTCTGCTAAAAAGTTACTAGAAATAATCAAAATTTCAGCAAAATGGCAGGATACAAAATAAATCCACATAAATCCTCGGCATTTTTATATATCACTAACAAAATGCAACAGCAAGAGATACAAAGAGAAATTCCATTCCAAACAAATGTTGAGAGTATAAAATATTTGGGAATCCATCTACCAAAGAAAAGTCAGGAATTATATGAGAAAAATTACAAAACACTTGCCACAAAAATAAAATCAGATTTAAATAATTGGAAAGACATTCAGTGCTCTTGGATAGGCCGAGCGAATATAATAAAGATGACAATACTCCCCAAACTAATCTATTTATTTAGTGCTATACCAATCAGACTCCCAAGAAACTATTTTAATGACCTAGAAAAAATAACAACAAAATTCATATGGAAGAATAAAAGGTCAAGAATTGCAAGGGAACTAATGAAAAAAAACTCAGAGGAAGGTGGTCTAAGTGTACCTGATCTAAAGCTATATTATATAGCAGCAGTCACCAAAACCATTTGGTATTGGCTAAGAAATAGACCGGTAGATCAGTGGAACAGATTAGATACAAAGGACAAAAAAGGGTACATCTATAGCAATCTAATCTTTGACAAACCCAAAGATTCCAACATTAGGGATAAAAATTCATTATTCGGAAAAACTGTTGGGAAAACTGGAAATTAGTATGGCAGAAATTAGATATGGATCCACACTTAACACCATATACCAAGATAAGATCAAAATGGGTCCATGATTTAGGCATAAAGAGGGAGATAATAAATAGATTAGAGGAACAGAGGATAATCTACCTCTCAGACTTGTGGAGGAGGAAGGAATTTATGACCAGCGGAGAACTAGAGATCATTATTGATCATAAAATAGAAGATTTTGATTAAACTAAAAAGTTTCTGTACAAATAATACTAATGCAAACAAGATTAGAAGGGAAGTAACAAATTGGGAAAATATTTTTAAAAACAAAGGTTCTGACAAAGGTCTCATTTCCAAAATATATAGAGAACTGACCCTAATTTATAAGAAACCGAACCATTCTCCAATTGATAAATGGTCAAAGGATATGAACAGACAATTCTCAGAGGAAGAAATTGAAACTATATCCACTCACATGAAAGAGTGTTCCAAATCACTACTGATCAGAGAAATGCAAATTAAGACCACTCTGAGATACCACTACACACCTGTCAGATTGGCTAAGATGACAGGAACAAATAATGACAAATGTTGGAGGGGATGTGGGGAAATTGGGACACTAATACATTGCTGGTGGAGTTGTGAAAGAATCCAGCCATTCTGGAGAGCAATCTGGAATTATGCCCAAAAAGTTATCAAACTGTGCATACCCTTTGACCTAGCAGCGCTACTACTGGGATTATATCCCAAAGAAATACTAAAGAGCGGAAAGAGACATATATGTGCCAAAATGTTTGTGGCAGCTCTTTTTGTTGTAGCTAGAAACTGGAAGATGAATGGATGTCCATCAGTTGGAGAATGGTTGGGTAAATTGTGGTATATGAAGGTTATGGAATATTATTGCTCGGTAAGAAATGACCAGCAGGAGGAATATAGAGAGGCCTGGAGAGACTTAAATCAACTGATGCTGAGTGAAATGAGCAGAACCAGAAGATCACTGTACACTTCAACAACAATACTGTATGAGGATGTATTCTGATGGAAGTGGAAATCTTCAACATAAAGAAGATCCAACTCACTTCCAGTTGATCAATGATGGACAGAGGTAGCTACACCCAGAGAAGAAACACTGGGAGGGGAATGAAAATTGTTAGCACTAATATCTGTCTGCCCAGTTTGCATGTACCTTCGGATTCTAATGTTTATTGTGCAACAAGAAAATGATATTCACACACATGTATTGTACCTAGACTATATTGTAACACATGTAAAATGTATGGTATTGCCTGTTGTCGGGGGGAGGGAATAGAGGGAGGGGGGGGTAATTTGGAAAAATGAATACAAGGGATAATATTATAAAATATATATATATATATATAATAAAAAAAAAAAAAAGAAAGAAAGCTCAACCCTTGAACCCTTGGCTTTTACAGAAAAAAAAAAAAGTCGCTGTGAGAAAAACATATTGTAAACCTTAATCTCTGATGAAATATAAATGATTATTAACATGAAACATAGAAAAGCATTTGGACACAAGGTATGGTGTAAAATCTTTAAATGGTTAATGCTTATGTAATGCTCATTGTTTACATACTACTACATAAAGATAAGCTGAGGTTGCTATTACTATTCCAATGGATATTAAATTCCATAATATTCTACCAAATTAGAAAGGATTCAAATTTGGCTCTATGTCTTTTGGGAAAGTGCCTCTTTTCTTTACCTGTTAGGGATCCAGAATATTTTTATATAACTATTGATAGTTTTCTTTTCTTTTTCTGAAAATGTTCTCTTCATATTCTTTAACAACTTATCAATTGGGAAAGAATCTGATTTATTTATTTATATTAATAAATTTGACTCATCTACATATTGGAGAAACAAAACACAGGGGGGAAACAGCTTAAATTTTTTCCTACTTTTCTTGTATTTTTGGCTACATTCTTTTGGTTTGTGTATAAACTTTTTAATTAAATGTGCTCAAAATTATCCATCATATCTCTAGGCATTCTATTGTTTGTTTAGTCATATATATTTTTAAATTTATTTATCTTAGAGAGTAATTTAAAAAAAAAAACTATATCCCCCTTAAGTGCTTGTAACTCCCTGTGTATTGGTATCAGGCATACTTTTTTTTAACTTATTTTGTTATATGAAATAAGATTATGATCTCTTCCTCATTTTTTCCAAACTACTTTCTAGATTTCCCAAAACATTTTTTATCAAGAACTGAATACTTGCCCCAGCAGCTTGAATCTTTGCATTTATCAAACTCTTACTGTGGTCATTTACTTACTCTATCCCATTGAGCAATTGCCCTATTTCTTCCAAGTAGTATATTGTTTTAACGATTACCACTTTGTTGTATATGTCAAGATTTGGCAATGCAAGGCTGTTTTCCTCTATCTTATTTGTTTTTTGTGGTTGATGAGGATTCTCTTGATAATTTTGACATTTTATTGTTTCAGGTGAATTCTGTCATTTTTTTTAGCTCTATAAAATAATTCTCTGATGTTTTAACTGTTTTGGCACTAAATATTTTAAAATGAATCATTATGTTTATTATATTAATTTAATCTATATAATTATTTCTATGTTTTAGATATGTGTGAAAAAATATTTTGTAATTGTGTTCATATAATTCTCATGTCTGTCTTGGAGAATAGATAGATTTCCAAATATGCTATACACTCTGCAGTTATTTTGAATTTAATTTCTATTTCTTACGTGTATTGATCATAAAAAAATGCTGATTATTTTGTGGATTTATATTCTGCAATTTTAAAAACTTGGAAAATGTTTCAGTTAATTTTTAAATTAATTCTGCTCCTTTTCCTACTGCCAAAAAAAAATTATTGCAAGGATCACTTGCACAGCATTGCCAGGACATCCCCTTCCCTGTCACTAATCTCTCTTTTTGTTGACTTAAATTGTCCTATTCTGGACAAAAATGACTCAGTCTGACTTTTTTGTTTATTATTCTCCTTAGAATTTGAATTTGACACAATTTTAAAACCTTATTGATAGGAATGTTGAGAAATTTCAGCAAAAATTTTCCCTTTTCTTCCAAAGGCAGAATGCATAAAAGATCTCTGCCCCTGTCTCTCACCTATTATACCACAAACTCCAAGTCAATTTACCTAGAAGCCATTTTCTTAAAGAAATTTAACCTGTCTGGAATTGAAGAAGATAACAGCAGCTTCAAATACACTTCAGGTCTTCATTTACTCACATTATACTCTCTATTGCCTCTCCTTTCCCATTATTGAGGTTCTGTTTTTGTTTGACCCCCAGTGATCTCCTCTTTGTCATAATATAATTTTATTATTTTCATTGCTTTTACTGTTTTAAGATCACCCTTAGACAACTTATAATGTTGGAAGATTGCCTTTAGCAATAGAAGATTGCCTTTCCTGAACTCTCCTTACCCTTTCAGATGGATTTTAGTGTTCTAAGATTGGTTTTAGTATTTTAGTATTTTAAGGAAGTCTGGTTATCTCATTCAAATTGTATCATTTTAGACATTTTATTGCTTGAAGATTGCCTTTAGTATTGTAAAATAATGACTTCATACACACTTAATTCACTTATTCAATTCAACATACATTTATTATGCACCTGATGGGTGGAAGGTAACCTGTTAAATGAGAAAAAGAGAAAAAAGGAAAGAATAGAAAGGCCCTTGCCCACAACTAGATAACTCTTATAGGGGTGGAAGTGGGGAAATTTTTAAACAATAATCAATGAGCTAGTTTGACTACAGAATTTATGGCGGCTCAAGAGAAAATGATACAAGGTAATCAAGAAGAAAGACTTTGATTATTTCCTTCTAGAGTTAACTGGTGCTAGCCTTGTGAAAACAATATTCTTGAAGGAAACAAATAAATGAATAAAAGAATAAATAAATAATTATATTGATAAGCATAAATAAGTGAATGAACCAATAAATAGATAAGTAATTAATTTGTGTGTGTATGTGTATATGTGTGTGAAAGAGAAAAAAGAGAGAGAGACATGTAGAAATATCAAGGGCATACATATTAGTATATTAACTATGGGGTTTGGACAAATATATGCATTGACTTAAGATAGTAGAGGAGGGGGAAGGAGGGAAAATAATTAAATTGACATAATTCCTATTTTGTTTCAGGTATTATGCTAAATACTTTATTAATATTATCTCATTTGATCCCAAGATCCCACATTATAACTTAGGTGCTCTTTCTCATTTTCTCATTCAGGAAACTGAGATAAATAGATTTGACAGAGTTCATGTATATACTTGAGGCCTAGCACTCTAGTATGTTATTCAGTTCCTTCACTGAGCAGAATGTGATAATGATAAGTAGTAAACTTCTTTCTTGATTATAGATTATATGAAAGAGAGTAGAGTTAAATAAGCATGGGAAAGGTGAGTTGGAAGCAGAGTTAGTGACACAAGGTTTTCACTATCTATTATTTTTCTACATAAGAGAAATAATAAAGAAGGTGCTATACTCATTTCAACTGACATGTATCTGTGTTGTAACATTTTCTAGCCTTTTAAGTTAAAACTCTGATCCTCACTTCAGGTCCATATTTTTGATAGTGTGGGTTATAGTCCTTTTAAGATTCCCTTCTGATTCCCAACCTCTCATGGCTGAAGAAGCTAGGACCTTTTATTCACAAATCCTGGTCAAAAGCACCCTTTTGAATTCCAATGGGAGATATCCAGGCTCTCCCAGCCCCCATGGGATCTGAGCCAACTTGGGCTATCCCAGTCCCCATTCTAATAATCTGCTCAGGTTTCCCAACCCCACCCCAAGCACAAACAGTTTCCTCCTTATCTAAAAACCCATTGAATTCTATTCAAATTCTAACCCTGGCTGAAGTTTAAGCCAGAAGCCAACCTGGGACTCCACCTACCCCTTCAGATTATCAAAAGCCCCCCCCCCCCCATTATAAAAGGGCAAAACTGGAGTTCATTCTTTGCAGAGGTCACTAACATGGCATCCTTATGCCGGCCATGTCAAGGATTTCTGCCTACTGGTGCCAGTCTTGGCTCTGGTGTCTTTCTACCTTTTAACCTTACTTCCAGAGCCTATAATAAAACTCTTTTTGTCAATCTAGGGGATTCTTGTGCCGATACTAGACCTCATTTAACTTTGTATTTTTGCGCCAAATCTAAAGAGGTTGCAGGGGAACTCTATTTGACTCCCTGTACCCCAAACCTGCCACTAGATCTCAATTGAACCTAATTTCATTTAGGTACCCCTTACCTAACTCTCATCAATAGCAATGTTAATAATATTAATCCTATATTCCAGATGATAAAAATAAATGACATTCAGGAAAGTAAAGTTAAATGCCCTGGATCCCATGGGCAGTAAATGGCAGAAATAGGGATAGACTCCTGGTCTGCTAACTCCAAGGCCTATAATTTTTTTCTCAGTTTATCCCATAATCCTCGAATATCTTCCTACAGTTTCCTGGTCCCACTCATTTTTTAAAAACCAACTCAAGTATCATATTCTCCATCAAATCGTTCCAGATCTTAGGAACAATAAGAATCTAACTTCCAAATTATCATGGATGTGTTTATAGAAGCTAATTATTAGCTATGTGTATATTTCTAGTCCTTTCTAGCTCCTTATTTCAAGCTTGATCTATTTTCCACTAATCAATATGCTATTATAAAAGATTTCCTTTCTAACCTGCCTTCATATGAAGTTATTCTTCATGGGTTTTTTTTTTTTTTTTAGTATTTTTTCTCCCTTATAACTGTGAAGAATGAAAATCACAGGCTCTGTTGAGAATGGATCATTTCAGTGGTTTCTACACTTAGCCATCAATTCTCTACTTTTATATGTCCTTGAAAAGCCATATATCAATTATTACACTCAACTATTCCAAAATGTTCTATGATTTCATTAATCCAGTACTTCTTCCACTAATTCTTCTCATAACTCATCTGCTAATGTCCGTCCTATGTTACTCTGGTCCATGTTTTCATAAGAGTTTACTACAGGGGATTCACTGGAGGATAAGAGCATCATTCTTTCCTTCCTTTTGAAACATAGACACCAATGGTATGCAAAAGCCATCCAACAGATTCAGTCTATTTTCTTTTTTAAGAATGATTTTGTTTCTTTTATTTCATTTTTTTCTTTCTTCTTATTTATTTTAAAGCAGCTTTTTAGATATCTCAAACCTATCAGACTGATTAAATGATAGATGGGGAAATGACAAATTTTGGAGGGAGCATAGAAAAATTGGAAAATTAATACACTGTTAATGGAAATATGAACTATTTCAACAACTTTGAAGAGCACTTTGCAATTATGGCCAAAGAATTATAAAACTTTGACAAAGAAATAGCACTATTAAGTCTGTTTTCCAAGGTGTTCAGGGGAAAAAGTAAAATACACTTTATGTTTTTAAATATTTTTTCAGCTTTCTTTGTGGTGGCAAAGAACTGGATATTAAGGAAATACCCATCAATTGAGAAATAGCTAAATAATTGTGGTATATGATTATGATGGAATAGAAATGCATTGTAAGAAATGATAAGCTGGTTACATGGAAATACTTGTATGAAATAATAAAAAAGTGATATATATATATATATATGTATGTATGTATACATGTAGCTAGCAGGTAGTAGCACAATGGATAGAGTACTGAGTCTGAAATCTAAAAAAATTGAGTTCAAATATGACCTCAGACTCTAATTATCTGAGCCTGTGAAAGTTACTTAATTTAATTTTTCTCAATTTCCTCAATGGTAAAATGGGATATATATTAAGGCCTACTTCCCACTGTTGCTGTGAGGCTCAAATAAAATAACATTTGCCCAGAACATAGTAAGTATTTAATATTTCCTTTCTTCTTTCCTTCTTTTTGTGTTAGAATGTAAGCTCCATAAGGACTACAACCATTTTGCTTTTATTTGTATCTTAACATCTTAGGGCAGGTCAGGTCTGGTAAATTGCATGGTAAATAAGATATCTGTATCCATCTATTTTTTTTCTATTAAGTCTTAAACATTTTGACTGATTAAAATTTTTTTTTAAATTCAGAATGATAAAAAAAAAAAAGACTCTCAAGTATTACAATAAAACAAGTCTTAAAAACTATTCAGGAAAGAATAAAAAAAAGAGAGAGAGAAGAGAAAAAAGAGGGGAAGGAAAAAATGAGGCCTTGATATTTGTAATGTTTTGACAAATTACTTTTTTTTTTAATCTCTAAAATTTTGCATACAATTTTCTATCAATATGAGCTACAGTCAGAAACATGACCAACCAAATATTGGTCTGATCAACAGAAGATTCTGACTCAAGGTATACAAAAAACAAACAAACAAAAAAATGGGCTCACAAATGTTTTACTTCATAGATGGCTATTTCGGTGATTTAAATAATTGAGATGACTTGCATGCTAGGATAAAATTCAGTAAACTGCATTCATTGTTATTATTTTATTTTCATATAAGAACAATTTATTTCATGTGCTATTAACATAAAAAAAAAAACAACTTTGCATTTACCTCAGAGAAGAGGTGTCTGATGAAACCTAGTAACACCTCATTTCAATTTTGAGATGCTGTCTTCCATCCAGGAAATAGGAAGTTCTTTAAAATATTTAAATAGGATTTTAGGACAGATAAATTACAGTATAAAGGCAAGAACCCTGTACTACTACAAAGAAGACCTATGTCTTAAGGTCTGCAAAAAAAAATTGTATAACCTTAGATAAATCATTTCTTTCTGCAATTCACTTTATGTGAAAAATAAATCTTCACCAGAATCATATGTGAGCTCACAGGAAATTTTGATATTTTGTGTTATATAAAGAACTTACTATTTGTGAGAACTACATAGACTCCTGCTTAAAATTATGCTTTTTCCTGGGAGTTTTCTAAAACAGGAATAGAGAAAGTTTTTGGAGTATTGTAAAAAGAATCCTACACTGAAATAAATAAATGAGATATTGACCAATCAGATTTCCAGAAGTAATCTAGCAAACATGGAGTAGGCCAATGGAATCAAATGGAAATAGAAGCCATTAAATTGTAAACAATGCTTCCTGACTTATAAAACCATATATTACCATTATCATTGTTCAGTTATATTGTCATGTATTTTGTTAAACATTTCCAGATTGAGACTTCCCTAGGAGTCTGACCAGTCTCATATTTGAAATTAATGTACCAAAATATAGTGAAGTGGAAAAGCACCCCAAATGGGACCGTGAGAAATATAATCTTGAATCTTTGTAGTTAGAAGTTCTTCACTCCTTACCACAGATGGTATTTTAACAATCCAGATGTACTACCTGAAACCTTGACAACCTGAAAAGCTTAAAGAAATACTGCTTGTTGTATGAGAATGACCCCTTTGGAATAGTAACTTTTGTCTTCTGTTTAGAATAGAAATTCCTTTATTATGATAAATGTATTAAGAAAAATTTTAAAGTCTCTCTCTCATCTTTCTATAAACATATGGCCCTGAGACCACTCATTACTGACCCCTCCAGTCTTGGTGTTGGGAGATTAGTCCTGGCCAGTAATAAAATGCACATAAAACTTTATTATTTTGGCTGCCCTTGGTACTTCAATAATTCCTTCACCCACAATCTAAAATCTTCCAACAAGATTTAATTGAAATTCATTCATTCTTGCATTCATCCTTTCATTCATTTATCAATTGGGTAAGTAGGCTTTAAATATTTTCAAGTAGCAGTGCCTCATGTTAGACACTCAGGGATGTATAAAGATATGAGATGGATCTTTTGCTTATAAAAAAAGGAATCTCCAGTCCCTATTATTCCAATCAGTGTGCTCTAAGTGAGCTGTGATAGTCAACCCTACTTTATAAAATTATGGATAGGAACTTAGATCCAGAAAAGAGGAAAGATATACTGAGCAAGTGATGAAACTAAAGATAACTTCGTTTTATTTCTTAAATTTAACTTTGGTTGATTTGGGCTGAGCTTTTTATGCAGACAGCTAGGTAGCAAATTGGATAATATTCTGGGTTTGCATCAAACTTGAGGCCAAATATATCCTCAGTCACTTACTAATTGGATGATTCTAGGCAAATCACTTAATCCTTTCTTCCTCAATTTCACCAACTATACAACAGAGATAATAATAAGTAACTTTAGAGTGTTGTTATGAAAAATCACATAAGATCATATTTAATTTATAAAGTTTTTAGCATGTTCTCCTGCACATAGTAGGCATTTAATAAATACTTGTTTCCATCCACCCATTTTACCCATTTTATCTTCTTTTTGTTTGTTTAATTGTTTTATGTTTTGCTAGATATATATATATATATATATATATATATGTATATATAAGTTTTTAAATACAAATTTCCTAATAAATCATTTTGAGAGAGAAAACTAAGAACAAAATGGAAAAACCAAGAGCAAAGAAAAAAAAAGAAAAAAAGTGAACGTAGCATGAGTTGATTTATATTAAATGTCCACAGTTCTTTTTCTGGATGTAGATGGCATTTTCTATCCAAAGTTTATTGGAATGCTTTGGAACACTGAAGCATTGAGAAGAACTAAGTCTTTCATAATTGATCATCTCACAATCTTGCTGTTACTATGTACAATGTATTACTGGTTCTGCTTGTTTTGCTCAGTATCACTTCATGTAAATCTTTACAGACCTTTCTAAACTCAGTTTGTTCATTGTTGGGTTTTTCTTTTTCTTTTTCTTTCTTTTTTTTTTTTTTTGTAGACCATCAATATTCCATTACCTGTATATACCACAACTTACTTACTCATTCCCCAGTTGATGGTCTTTTACTTCTAGTTTTCTCATTCTTTGCTATCACCAAAAAAAAAACAAAAACAAAAACAAAAACAAAACCAAAAACAAAAACAAAAATCAAACAAAAAAACCCGTTAAATCTTTTTTTTTTTTTTTGCATGTGTGTGTCCTTTTCTTTTTTTATGATCTCTTTGTGATACAGATCCAGTAATGGCTCTGTACAGTTTGCACAGTTTCATAGCTCTTTGGACATAGTTCCAAATTGCTCTCCAGAATGGTTGGATTATTTCACAATTCCTCCAATAATACATTAGTATCCTATTACTCCCACAACCACTCCAATATTTATCATTATCTTTTCTTGCCATTTTATCTAAAAGATATGGAGTGCTACCTCATAATTGCTTTAATTTGCATTTTTCTAATCAATAATGGTTTAAAGCATTTTTTTTCAAATGACTATAAATAACTTTAACTTCATTTTCTGAAAATTAACTGTTCATATTCTTTGGCCATTCATCAATTGTGGAATGACTTATATTCTTATAAATTTGACATAGTTCTTTATATATTTTAGAAATGAAGGGGCAGCTAGATGGCGCAGTGCATAGAGCACCATCCTTGAATTCAGGAGGACCCGAGTTCAAATCTGGTTTCTTCATTTCCTACTCTAATTCCTTGAATCTCTTTCTCGCCTCTTATTTCTGAGGTTAGCATTTCTAGTACTATATTGAATAATAATGGTGATAGTGGGCAACTTTGTTTCACTCCTGATCTTACTGGGAAAGGTTCCAGTTTATTTCTATTGCATATTATGCTTACTGATGGCCATAAATATATGTTCCTGATTATTCTAAGGAATACTCCATTTATTCCTATATTCTCAAGCATTTTTAGGAGGAATGGATGTTGGATTTTATCAAATGCTTTTTCTGCATCTATTGAGATGATCATATGTTTTTTATTAATTTGATTATTAATATAGTCGATTATACTAATAGTTTTCCTAATATTAAACTAGCCCTGCATTCCTGGTATAAATCCTACTTGATCATAGTGTATTATCCTGGGGATGATTTTCTGAATTCTTTTTGCTAATATGTTATTTAAGATTTTAGCATCAATATTCATTAAGGAAATTGGTCTATAATTTTCTTTCTCAGTTTTGATCTAGGTATGAGTACCATGTCTGTGTCATAAAAGGAGTTTGGTAGGACTCCTTCGTCTCCTATTTTTTCAAATAGTTTATATAACATTGGGGCTAATTGTTCTTTAAATGTCTGCTAGAATTCACATGGATCCACACTTAACACCATATACCAAGATAAGATCAAAATGGGTCCATGATTTAAACATAAAGAATGAGATCATAAATAGATTAGAGGAACAGAGAATAGTCTACCTCTCAGACCTGTGGAGGAGGAAGGAATTTATGACCAAAGGAGAACTAGAGATCATTATCGATCAGAAAATAGAAGATTTTGATTACATCAAACTAAAAAGTTTCTGTACAAACAATACAAATGCAAAGAAGATTAGAAGGGAAGTAACAAATTGGGAAAATATTTTTAAAGTTAAAGGTTTTGATAAAGGTCTCATTTCCAAAATATATAGAGAACTGACCCTAATTTATAAGAAATCAAACCATTCTCCAATTGATAAATGGTCAAAGGATATGAACAGACAATTCTCAGATGATGAAATTGAAATTATATCCACTCATATGAAAAAGTGTTCTAAATCACTACTGATCAGAGAAATGCAAAATAAGACAATTCTGAGATACCACCACACACCTGTCAGATTGGCTAAGATGACAGGAACAAATAATGATGTATGTTGGAGGGGATGTGAGAAAACTGGGGCACTAATACATTGTTGGTGGAGTTGTGAAAGAATCCAACCATTCTGGAGAGCAATTTGGAACTATGCCCAAAAAGTTATCAAACTGTGCATACCCTTTGATCCAGCATTGCTGCTATTGGACTTATATCCCAAGGGACCTGTATGTGCCAAAATGTTTGTGGCAGCTCTTTTCATAGTGGCTAGAAACTGGAAGATGAATGGAAGTCCATCAATTGGAGAATAGTTGAGTAAATTATGGCATATGAAGGTTATGGAATATTATTGCTCTGTAATAAATGACCAGCAGGATGAATACAGAGAGGCTTGGAGAGATTTACATCAACTGATGCTGAGTGAAATGAATAGAACTAGAAGATCGCTGTACACTTCAATGTTGTATGAAGATGTATTCTGATGGAAGTGGATATCTTCAACATAAAGAAGATCCAACTCACTTCCAGTTGATCAATGATGGACAGAAATAACTACACCCAGAGAAGGAACACTGGGAAGTGAATGTAAATTGTTAGCACTACTGTCTATCTACCCAGGTTATTTATACCTTCGGAATCTAATACTTAATGTGCAACAAGAAAATGGTATTTACAAACATATATTGTATCTAGGTTATATTGTAACACATGTAAAATATATGGGATTGCCTGTCATCAAGGGGAGGGAGTGGAGGGAGGGAGGGGATAATTTGGAAAAATGAATACAAGGGATAATGCTATAAAAAAATTACTCATGCATATATACTGTCAAAAATATATCAATAAAACTTAAATAAATAAATAAATAAATAAATAGTAAATAAATAAATAAATAAATAGATAGATAGATAGATAGATAGATAGATAGATAGATAGATAGATAAAGATGAAAAAGTCAAGGCCTAGAGAATGTAAATGACTTGTTCAAAATCAAAAAGCAAAACAAATTGCCCATTATATTTATCCCTGCTCTCTTAATAATATCTGATTTCTTTCTGTCTGTTGGTTGATTGCACTATATCTTCCAACTCTGCTGTAGAGAGCACAACTCCATTGAACTGACCACATTGTTCTAATGATAAATACATACATCCCAAAACAATAATTTCATGGAGAACTCAAACAAAGTAAGTGCTCATAAGGTGATCAAAAAAAGCAAAAAATAAAGACACTTTTCAGGTATTTCTTAAACTTTAGAATTGAATATATGTCATCGGAGACACTTGCACAGGACCTCCCAGAATGGCATGCCCTCATCCAAGAAGGTGCTGTACTCCCTGACCAAAGCAGAATTTAATTATCCCAGAAGAAATATCATATGAACAAAATTTAAGAAGCTGCCCCAAATGTTTACAAGGATTACTTGTATCTGATTTGTGGTAGAGCATTCAGAGGTCATACTGATCTGATCAGTCACAGTCAGACATACTATAATTGGATTCTAATACAATGAAGTCATTTTGGTCCTTTGAGAATAAAGGGCAACAAGCAACCAATCAAGAAAGAAACAAAAACACTTACCTGTAGAAGATCAACCAGTTCTACCTTTATAATATCTCTCAACTCTCCTCTGACAATATTACCATCTTAATAGAGGCTTTTATCACCTTTCATATAGCCTATAAGTATTCCTCTTTCAATGTATCTCTCTGATTGATCTTAATGAAGAATATATTTGACTATATATCCCCAAATTACAACTATGCAGGAAATTTTGGTGGCTCCCTATCACCATCAAGATCAAATATAAAATGTTCTGTCATTCACAACCCTTCAAAGCACACACTATTTTACCTTTCTATTCTTCTTTCATGTTATTTTCAACTCTTTATATTGTGATCTAGTTACAGCACATAATGATTTCCTTATCCAAGATATTCCCTCTTCCTAATCCATATATTTTTTTTTTTGTTGTCCTCCATGCTTAAAATTCCCTTTTTTATCTTTTCGTGGCTTCTTTGGTTTTCAAAAAGTCCCAGCTAAAAGCCCTACAGTCTGAAATGTATTTTTTTATTCTCTCTTAATACTAATACCTTCTCTTGATAATTACTAATTTAACTTTTTGTTCTCCCTATTAGGCATTTGGTTCCTTGTTGTTTTATTTTAATTATTCTCAATGCTTAAGCAACTACCTGGAACATATCTATGAACCTAAAAAATTTCTTATTGCATGACTGAGTGACTGACTTTAAATAGTATTGTGCATGGAATCTTTAATGCTAGAATCTAGAATGTTAAAATTTTAGTATATTGCTTTAAAGAATAATTCTATAGACCTGATGGTTCTTTGACATTAAAATGAATAAGCTAGGTTTGTGGTAGTGAAAATGGAATAATAAAAGTAGTACAGTTTTTTTGTAGGAAATATGATTCTACACCAATGGCCAAACTTTGAATACTTCTAAGATGAGGTAACCTGAAGTATCCATACAATATAATAAAAAAGCAGGGTATTAGAATCTTGGGGCCATGGCTTCTCTGATACAATGGAATCCTAAATTCCTATGGGCTATAAAATCTAGAAATTTCAAATTTTTCTTCATAGATAATTGAGGAAAATATCTATTCAATAAGTATGATAATTGCTCTATTAGTGGCCAATAATAAAATACTAATAAGTTACTGAGATTCTGAGTTCTTACTAAGATATATCTATGGAGATGGTCTAATTCAAAATCTAATGCAATGATTATCTTGACTAATCCAGTAGTAAAAATAAAATTTTTGAAGGCCTTTCCCTCCACCAATATTGATGTTGGCCATTATAGACAGCACACACCACTGCATCAGGATAATAGACAAGGGGCTCTGAATAGAAGTGTCAAATATCCATCATCACCAATCTTTTCTTAATTGAATTATGATAGAAATAATTTTAACTTAAATATCTTCTTAATATCTACAAATCATACAATGTTTCTGTGACTTTAAGTTTGGGGAAATAGATCTTGAATTTCTTTAGTCTCAAAATAAGGAAAAGGGTCCACATTCATTTTTCTTATTTTGTTTTTGTAGGAATTTGTTTTTAATCTACTCTGTTATTTGTTTTCCTTTTATGGAAGAGTTCCTTACATGTTTATGTTCTCTTGGGTCCTGTGTTTGTAGATTAAATTTTCTATTTAGCCCTGTTTTTTTTTTCAATAGAAATGATTGAAAGTCTCTTACTTCATTGAAGCTCCATCTTCTCCCCTGAAAGACAATGCTGAATCTCGCTAGATAGTTAATTCTTGGTTGTAACCTCAGGTTCTTAGCCTTCTGGAATATGGTATTCCAGGCCCTCCAATTCTTTTATTTTATGCCAGATCCTGGGTAATCCTGACTGCTGCTTTTTAGTATTTGAATTGTTTTTCTCTGCAGTATGTTTTCCTTGATTATACTTTTGGAATCTTGCAACATTGTTCCTCGGGGTTTTTCTTGTGTGATCACTTTTCATAGATGATTGATGGATTTTTTCAATGAGTATTACCCCGGCTGTTTCTAGAATATTGGGGCAGTTTTCCTTAATGTCCTCTTGTAGAATGTTATCTAGGCTCTTTTTCTGCTCATGGCCTTCAAGTAGGTAAATATTTTTTAAATTGTCTCTTCTAGATCTATTTTCCAAGTTGGCTGTTTTTTTGTTTGTTTGTTTGTTTTTTCCAATAAGGAACCAATGAGGTATTTCACTTTTCTTCCAATTTTTCATTTTTTTAGATTGTTTGACTGATTCTTGTTGTCTCATAAAGTCATTAGCACATATTTACTCTGTTCTAGTTTTCAATGTATGGTTTTCTTCAGTTATCTTTTATATCTCTTTTTCCATTTTGTTTATTCAAATATTTAAGGAATTGTTTATTTCAGACAGTTTTTTCCCCTTCCTTTTCCAAACTGTTGACTCTCTCATGCATGTTGCCTCTCTAATTTCTTGACTCATTTTTTTCTCCATCTTTCTTACTTACCTTTGAAGTTTTTTATGAGCCTTTCCAAGAAGTCTTTTTGGACTTACGACCAATTTATCTCACTCTTTGAGATTTCTTCTGTGGACATTCTGTCTTTGTCTGGGTTTGTATTTGATCAGCACTGTCACCCTAGTACCTTTCTGTGGTCAAGTTTCTTTTCTGTTTCTTGCTCATTTTCTTTCCTTTTCTTTTGGTTATTTCCCCTCTTTTAACATTTAAGGTGAAACTCTGTTCCTGGCATATCTGGAGCATTGTCCCAAGCTTCCTGTGCAGTTCTGAGCATTGGTTTTGAATACAAGGGCCTCTTTTGCCTGTACTGTTCAGGAAACAGACTGGTTTCCTAGAATTAGCCTACTGAGCTGGAACTGAAAGCTGCCCCATTGATCTGTTCCTCTACTGAGCCAGGACTGAGGGTCTCAGTTGCTGATTTTTTGTGATGATCCTCTCATTAGCTTTCCCAGAGTCTATTTGAGCTGGGTTGAACATCTTTCTCATCCCCTTGAGACTGAACTTTCTTGAAATTTCTTCAGTTTATCTTGATCTAGAGAGTATTTTTTTTCTATCAAACTCTGTTCAAAGGCTTGGTTTCATGTGTGTGTGTGTGTGTGTGTGTGTGTGTGTGTGTGTGTGTGTGTTTCCATATTCATTTTTCAATTTCCTGTATTTCCATCTTTCCCATAAAGTAGAATTTAGTAGCCATATCCTCAGACAATCCAGATATGTATTGATGTACAAAATCTTTCCACACATTCCAAAAATTCTAACAATCTTGAATCAGGGGGGTTCAAATTGAGGAGCAGCCAACAATGGTTAAAAAGAATCCAAGGATAAAATGAGTTGGTCAGAGGGAGAAAAGAAGGAATGTGATGATATTTTGATCACTCTTTGATAAAAAATGAAGACAACCCAATAAAGATAGTTTTAGAAGTCACTAAATGCTTAAGCAATTTCAGTTCTCATTGGAAATACTCAGAGTCTGGGATGTTTTCCTCTTTTAATCCAATGGTACTATTTTTGTAATTTGATTTTTTTTATGAACCCTGAAAAAGCACATTTTTGACATGTTGAAGAAAATTAAGAAGGAAAATAGGAAACAAGGTATTTAAAAAGATTACAGTTGGAATGAAATTGAATAAACTATTATCAATCATAAAAAAACACATAAATATTTATAATTCTCTCATTATAGATGCATGGGTAGACTGATAAACATAAGTAGGTAAATGGATAGATAGATAGATGGATAGATAAGCATTTATATTTCTTAGAGAAAAGTTGCACAAGGGTCACTTAAAGATTGCTTGGGCAATCAAGAAGTCTTGAATTCAATTCTTATTTTTAACACACATGTGTTCTATGTGACCCTGGGCAACTCACATACATACCCAATGCTACTAATAACATCTGTAAAACTATTGTAGATTGTAGAGAATTCTTGTTCTGCACTGGTAGAAAAAAAATCTTTACCAGAAGCTTTAAATGACCACCATGACTTCAAAGAATAATGATTATGATGATCATGATAACAATGAATTAAATATTAACTGAGCAAACAGATCAGGAAACAGATCAAGAAAGATATTTTATTTTATTTATGGACTAAAACAAGCATTTCCACAATGTAGTAAAATAAAAAACAATGTTTATATATGAAACTGCAAATCTACTTTGCACAACTTTCTATTCTTTTAAAATATACAGAAAAATTACTATGATATTTCCCCCTTTCCTCCCTCTTCCCATACTATAGATAACTACTTAGAAAGAAATAAATAGGCATATCTGAGTGTAAAATTACTTTATACATACTTGTATTTGTCAGTTTTTTCTCTGGATGCTGATAAGCCTTTCTTTGGATATCCTTTAGAGTAAATTTGGATATTTGTAATATACAAAATAACTTATTCACTCAAAGTCATTGTTTAAACAATGTGTTGTTATTGTATGCAAAGCTTGATTCTGCTCATTTTACTGTTCATTATATAATGTAAGTCTTTCCATGGTTTTCTAAAATAATTGAGCTTAGTATTTCTTATAACACAGTAATATTTCATCCCAATCACATATCACAACTTATTTGGCCACTCTCCAATTCCTGACATATGCACTTTCCAGTTCTTTTCTACCACAAAGAGAGTCACTAAAAACATTTAGAACATTATTTTTTTTCTTTTACCATATTTATCTTTGTAAATAGATCAAATAGTGATATTAGTGTATCAAATATTATAGGTAATTTAATAACTCTTTGGGAATAATTTCCTTTTGCTCTTAAATTACTTGGATCAATTAAAAATTTCACCAACAATGAATTAGTGCCCCAATGTTTCCACATTTTGTCCAGTATTTATCACTTCTTTATTCTATCATTTTAGCCTTTCTGATAAATGTAAAATAATGTTTTAATCTGTATTTCTCTTACAAATAATTATATACTTCATTTTTATATGAATACATTGTTTTCATTTCATCACTAACTTCATATTCTTTGTATGTCAGTTGAAGAATGACTCATACTTTTATAGATGTGACACAATTATATATTTTAGATATGAGGCTACTGAGGTATCAGATATATACAGTGTTATCACTTCTGAAAAAAAATCAGGCTCAAACAATTTCTTTTTTTTATTTTATTTTGTTTTTTATTAATTTTTATAATTATAACATTTTCTTTGACAGTACATATGCATAGGTAATTTTTTTTACAACATTATCCCTTGTATTCCCTTGTGTTCCAAATTTTCCCCTCCTTTCCTCCACCTCCTCCTCTAGATGGCAGGCATTCCCATACATATTAAATATCTTATAGTATATCCTAGGTAAAATATATATGTGCAGAACCGAATTTTTTTGTTGTTGTTGTTGCAAAGGAATGATTTTATTTGCAAGGTAAAAATAATCTGGGAAGAGAAACAAAACAAAACAAACAAACAAAAAAAAAAACAATGCTAACAGTTTACACTCATTTCCCAGTGTTCCTTTTCTGGATGTAGCTGATTCTGTCCATCATTAATCAATTGGAATTGGATTAGCTCTTCTCTATGTTGAAGATATCCACTTCTATCAGAATACATCCTCATACAGTATCATTGTTGAAGTGTATAATGATCCTCTAGTTCTGCTCATTTCACTCAGCATCAGTTCATGTAAGTCACTCCAAGCCTCTCTGTATTCCTCCTGTTGGTCATTTCTTACAGAAAAATAATATTCCATAACATTCATATACCATAATTTACCCAACCATTCTCCAATTGATGGACATCCATCAGACAATTTCCAAATAAAGACATTTTAATGAGATTTAGGCATTCAGTGAGCAGGCCCAACAAAGCAAAATAAGAATTTTTATAGAATGAATGGTGCTGATTACCTCACAAGATATGTAAATTCTGAGGTCACAAGAGAAGTTTGTTAACGTGAGGGATGGGACATCCTAAAGCTTTGATGGAATTGCACATATGGTTACCCAGAGTGCATACAGAAAAGTCTACTTGGAAGACATCAATTTATGATAATGGTATTATAGCTATCATAGGTTTACCTAGCAACAGCAAAGAATGGGGAATTAGGCAGTGCCATATTGGGAAGAAGATGAGGTTTGAAGTTGAATGTCCTATTTTGTTGGTTCTACTTTCTACTTTCTTATTGGCTGAATTTTACATTATGTTTTTTGGTAATTATCATTTACTAAGACGGTAATGTGGCTACAGAATAAGTTGTCTTGATCATTGTTCTAGTGAGAAGCATCATAAATGATTTCTATGGGACTTGGAACTGGGGACAGGTTTGAGCTGAACTGGGGGGTGGGGAGGGTGGGCAACATTTCAGAATTCCATATACTCTAAATACTCTGATAAACTATTTATGGTTTTTCTCCCAATTTTTACTTTTCTTCTGATCTTGGTTATGTTTAATTTTGACAAAAAACTGTAACTTCATATAATCAAAATTATTTATTGTACACCTAAATTTGCTCTGTATCACTTATTTCTTCATAAATTGTTTGCCTATCTACAATTGTTATAAGCAATAGTTTCATGTTCTTGAATATCTTTTTATATATCTAAGTCATGTATCTCTTTCAGGAGGATTCTTTGAATCTTTATTTTACCCTGTAGTTCTAGAATATCAGGGCAGTTTTTAATATTTTTTTAAATTATGTCTGGATCTTTATTTTTTAAATCATGACTTTCAGATAGTCAAAAAATTCTTACATATCTTTCCTCCATCTATTTTTCAGCTCAGTTGTTTTTCTGATAAGAAATTTCACATCTTTCTTTTCTATTTTTGAATCTTTTGTTTGTTTTATTGTTTCTTGATGTCTCATGAAATCAGCTTCTACTTATCTAAAAAATTATTCTAATTTTAAGTAATTTTTTCAGTGAGCTTTTATACCTCCCTTTCCATTTTACTAGTACTACTTTTTAAAGATTTTTTATATTTAATAAATTTCATATGTGATTTTGTAAATCTGATACAATTTTATATGATTTCTCTATATTTTGTGCTTTCTTGACTAAACTGTTGCTTTCTTTTTTTCCCATTAATCTCTTTTATTATTCTCCTCTCTCTCTCTCTCTCTCTCTCTCTCTCTCTCTCTCTCTCTCTCTCTCTCTCTCTCTTCTCTCTTTCTCTTTCTTTTTTCCTTATTTCCTTAATTTTAATTTTAATCCTTATTTGCTTTCCAAAGTATTTTTCAGCTCTTCCAGGAGTTGTTTTTTGATATGTGACCAATTCACATTTTCTTTGAGGCTTCATTTGCAAATATATTGGCATTTTTGTCTTCTCCTAAATTTCTTGATCCTTCCTGTCACAATAATAACTTTCTGTGGTCAGGTATATTTTTGCTTATTTTTCTGCTTATTTAATGACTTTTTTACTGTTTGGTAAAAGTTGGACTTAGCAGTAATGACTTGAACCAGCTACACCCACTGAAGGAACTCTGGGAAATGAGTATGAACCACTACATAGAATTCCCAATCCCTCTATTTTTGTCTGCCTGCATTTTTGATTTCCTTCACAGGTTAATTGTACATTATTTCAAAGTCAGATTCTTTTTGTGCATATATTGTATTTAACATATTTAAAATGTATTGGTCAACCTGCCATCTGGGGGAGGGAGTGGGGGGAAGAAGGGGAAAATTGGAAAAAAAGATTTTGCAATTGTCAATGATCAAAAACTACCCATGCATATATCTTGTAAATAAAAAGCTATAATAAAAAAAAATAAAATAAAATAAAAAAGTTGGACTCAGCTCTTGAGAAGTAAGGGTATAGTTTCAAGCTTCTTATATTGGGAGCCAGGGAGAGGGGACACATTAGGATCCTGCAAGTTAGGGTTTACAGTAGAGGGAGAGCCTTGCTATTGGCTACTACTGGGTCTTAGGCCTTGGTGCTGCGGACTTGTAACATAGCTCAGGACCTCACTGCTAGACTACATTGATTGGATTTCTCTGGAGTTTAGAAACCCACTGCTGGTTTGCACTCTGGGTGCAGCTTGTTCCTGCTGCTGCCCCATCACACTCCTCTTTTACTCCAACAATCCTTTTCTGCTGATCTTTCAAATTGTCTTGACCTCTAAATCTGTTTTAAAAACTTTAAAATCTATTTTAAAGCATAACAATTGAAAGGCTGTTTGGAAGGGAATTTGCTAGAACTCAAACAAGTTCCTGTTCCATTCTTCTATCTTGCCACAGGAGTCTTGCCCATAAAGAGCTTTTGAGTAATTTGAGTAATTGGAAAGAATCTGAGGATAAGTCCTGCCTCCAGGGCAGCCCCTTTGGAAAGAAGTTCCTTGGTAAAATCAACAGGTGCACTGAGTTCTTTTAAGAGCTGCTTTAAGATTAGAGTCTCTAAATCGGGAAGAACATTGAGGATCATTCAGATAGAAAGAAAAAATTTCTTAAATTCTCTCATGTAACAAGCTGGGAATAAGCTGGGAATAGTAATAAGATAGTGATTACCTGAGTTTTTTTTTTCCTTTAACAGCCTTACTGTTTAATAACTGGAGATGGATTTGGCCTCTGGAAAAGCCCAAAGTAATACAGAAATAAAGCTATTTTGAGTCATGGAATTTATCTAGAAAACCTCAACAACAATATTTAGAGGATTATTTTTGTTACTTGTTTTCTTTTTTTTTTCTTTAAGACAAATCATTTTCTGATCCGATTTGTTGTACTTTGCATCTTCATTTGGATTTGATGTGAATATCTAATCACTATATTAACAAGCTAGTCTCAGAATCTAATTTTTTTTTTCAACTGAGCCATTGAACTGAGAGCTGGTTGAAAAAATGAATTGCCTGATTATAAAATGTGTCCCAAACAAAATTGCAGCTGTTATGACCAGTGTTTGAGAGAACAGAATTATGGTTTAGAAAGAAACCTCTCTTATATAAAACATACTTAGATTTGAGCTTTTGGCAACAGTACTAAGATGGCTTTCATTTTAATTCAATTTAAATTAATTTTCAATAATGATCTGAAGTTATTTGGAGCCAAAGAAATTGAAGATTTCATTTCCAATGATCTCTTTGAAAAGTTCTTCATAATTGAATTGCATTAACGTTTAACCAGTCCACATTGCATATAAAAGTCCTCTGTACTAAAGATGCTGTTGTATAAAAACTTGGCAACCTCACCTTGCATTTGCTGAAGCAAATATAATGAAAATATTTCTGGAATAAAACTGAGTCACTAGAGCTAATGAGATTCCTGTTTAGATTTTACTTTATTCAAACATTGCTTTTAACATTGTTTATTTTCAGAATCAGTTGATAATGGATTTTTTTCTTAAGAAAGAAAATATAAAATACTTAAAAGTTGACAGAAGAGCAATTATAATGGTATTATGGATAATGTAAAAAATATATCATTGAATGCTCAACCATATAGATTGCTTTAAAATGTTAGAATTGTAGAAGAACAGATTATTGATCTGATAGACACTAAAGTATCATAGTGGCTTGGGAGTCATATGTAAACACATATTAAGAGATTGTTTAAAATTCATATCATTGATCTAATTGATTGTAACAACTCCAAGGGAGCCATTGAGCTTTTTGTAAATAATACATCTGATAGAGATTGGGTAAGCTGTTCAGAAATTAATATAGATCTTTCCATTTAAATTCTGAAGGTAATGGTAATTTTATGTGGAGAGAAAAAACAAAAGTCAGAGATACGCTCTAGCAATAAAAGACCATATTCTACTTAACAAAATACTTTCCCATATCACCCACTTGATGAACTATTTTCATTTCTCAATATTAAATGCTTATACATTTAACTGGAACAAATATAAAATATTGTATTTGGATTAAAAAAAATCAGCTCACATATATAGGAAGGAACAAATGCAGTTATGGAAAATACTTGAGATGTTAAACACCCTGGAAACTCTAACTATGTCAGTAGCATTATATGAAAGTAAAAAGTGATAATACTGTAGTAGACTTCCATAATAGAATCATGCATAGATATTGTGGAATAGTTAATAGAGTTCTTTATCTGTAGGTAGAAAGAGTTCAAGTTCAATCACTGACATTTACTAGTTTTATGACTCTAAGCTAATCATTATCATCTCAGTGCTTCAGGCAACTCTCTAGTAATTATTTTATAAGTCCAGTGTTTACACGTTATGCCAGAGGGCCAGATTGGCTTTCTTTTACATACTTGGAATTAAGAATACATGACTATACACACATATGTACACATACATATGCAATATATAATTGATTTTTAAATACATATTAAAAAAAAAACAAACTTACATCCTGACCTGTACAAACAGATGTGTAGGTCAGATTTGTCCTTTAAGTAGTAGTTTGCTGACTTTTGTTCTAAATCATATATATATATATATATATATATATATATATATATATATATATATATATATATATATATATATATATATTGTGTCTTTCTGTAGGTGCTTGGAATTCTTTAAACTTTAGGAAACACAGATCCTCTAGGTATTGGCAAATTAGAGTTATAATGTTCATGTGAATGTAGAAAGTGATAATACAGCTGAAATTTGTCTCATATAGATCATAATAATTCAAGAAAACACATTTTACTAAAAGGATAGGTAGATGGTATAAAACACCAAAAAAAGAAATAATTATTTTTAAAAAACACACATCTTGTGTATTGATGGTCCCTAACATATCCCTTATCTAGGAACCAGAGAGAAACATTATATATCTAATAGAAAACTGTCTTCAAAATCAAGAAGAGCTGGATTCAAGTTCCATCTCTGATATACGTACTCAGGTGACATCCAATATTAATTATAATAAACACATACTTGTACATTATACATATACACATAAATTCCTGTTTTCATGTGCATACATATGCTCCCAATGTATCCACACTTACTGTTTTGTCTCTTACTTGTCACCACAAGACTTTGAGATTGATAAAAATGGTAAAGAAATATGGGTGATGTCTTTTGAACTGTGTGTAAATTGGATTTAAATTGGGCAGAGTTTCATTAAAAAAAAAAAAAAAAATCAGCCTCTCTCTTCCAGAACCATCACAGTCCAGTAGTAGGGCAGAGTCAAAATGAATGGAAATGGCTCATATTGCAATGGATGACCATAGTGTCTTAAATATCTTATCAAGATTTTAGCTCTGCACAGTACCTGCTTCAGATGCCTTCATGACCATGGGAATAATTTTTTTTTTTCTCATCCATGCATTCTACCAGAAGAAGTCTTCATATGGTTGGAGTAGACTTCCCTTTAACTAATCAATGGGTTTGAGATGCCTTGGTTAGCATCAATTGATTGAGCCTATCTGCTGAAATGGTTTGCAGGGTGAAGGTGAAGTGGGGAAGGAAGGTACGGCAGTTGTGCACGTTATAACTTCTGGAAGCCACAGGTGAGAGCTAGGTGAATGGGTGGACACCAGAAATGGAAAACAGCTCAGAAAAGGCCTTGTAATTTTCATGCCACAGGTAATAGTCTTCCCTGCTCCTAATCTACACCTCCTGTTTGTATAATGCATAAAAAAGAATAATAATATCAAATGTTAACCTATGCAAATCATAAGTATTTCTATATATTACAGACAAAACCCAGCAGCAAGAGATAGAAAGAAAAATTCCACTTAAAATAGCTACAGACAAAATAAAATATTAAGGTGTCTGTACCAAGACAAATCCAGGAACTTCTATGAACACAATTACAAAACACTTTTTACACCAAATCAGATCATACAATTGGAAAAATATCAATAGCTTGTGGCTAGGCTGAACTAATATAATAAAAATGACAATTTTACCTAAATTGGTCTACTTATTCAGTTCCATACTAATCAAACTGATAAAAAAATTTATAGAATTAGAAAAAATGATAACAAAATTCAACTGGAAAAAAAAAGCAAGAATATCAAGAGAATTGATGAAAAAATACAAAGAATGGTAACCTAACAGTATGTCAGAAGGATTGTGGGAAAACTGGGATACTAAAACAGTGTTGATGGAGTTCTGAAACTGTCCAACCATTCTGGAGAGCAATTTGAAACTCTCCCAGGGAGCTATCAAACTGTACATATCCTTTTTACCCCTGAGTGCTACTACTGGGTATCCCAAGGAAATCTTAAAGGAGGGAAAATATTGGAATACATGGGAGAGCTGTTGAAATACATGGAAGCCACCTGAAAATGGCTGCTAGAGATCCAATTCAGAGGATCTCCTCTTGTGAGATGATGATACAAGGAGACTGAGAGGCAGTTGTTGTTCCCTGACCTCTCTGACTGAGAGGCAGTTTCATTGTCTGACCTCTCTCCTCATTCCTCTGCCTCCAACTTATCTCATTCCAAATCTGCAACATAGACTATTATCAGCAAAGGCTGCCCAATAACTCCTTCAGATATTATGATCCACAGCTATGGAGGCTCTAGGAGAACTGACCATCCCTTAACAGAAAAAGGAGCCACATGTGCAGTAATGTCTATAGCAACTTTTTTTGTGGTAGCAAAGAATTTAAAAAGTAGATGCCCATTAATTGGGGAATATTGGAACAAGTTATGGCACAGGAAGGTAATAGAATATAGTATTGTATAAAAAAATGATGAAGAAGCTGATTTTTGAAAGGCCTAAAAAAAATTACATAAACAGATGCAGAGCAAAACAAGCAGCACTAGAAATATATTGTACACAGTAACAGCAAGATTGTGCAATGATCATTTATGAAGGCCTTGGTTCTTCTCAGTGATTCAATGACCCAAGACAATGCCAATCAACTTTGGATAGAAAATTTCATCTGCATACAGAAAGGGAGCTATGGATAGTGAATATAAATAAATACATGCTTTGTTCCCTTCTTTTTTCTTTTTATTTCTCTCATGGTTTTTCCCTTTTGTTCTTAGTTTTCTCTCCCAAAGATTCATAAAGAAATATGTATTTAAAATTAATATACATGCATAACCAGAAAAAAATTAAAAATTAACAAAACATTTTCAAAAAATAGTATTAAATATTTATATACAGCATATAAACATTTAATATATGTTTAAAGAGTGAAAAAGGCTTCATAAATATGATCTCATTTTATCTTCATAACCACTCTGGAAAAATAGTTGCTAATAATTCTATCTGATATTTAAAGAAGCTGGAAAAAAAACAAAGATTAAATGAACTGTCTAGGTATTAAGAGCCTGAGGCTGGATATGACCTCAGTTCTTCCAGATTTCATTCAATGTTCCTATCTTCCTAGCCATCTGGACACCTAATAAAATTTTGGATGATGTATTCAGTCATCATTTTAATTTGGCATTGATCAAAGACGCCCATGTTTAAGTAGATCAATTTTCAATCAACTTGCTGGAATTACAGAGTTTGAAATTTTGAATATAGTGGTAGATTTTTCACTTTTGTACCTTGTTGAGAGAAGGCACAGGGAAATTAAATCAAGTCAACAAGAATGTATTGTGTTTATAAATGTGTAGTTTCTGAGTCTTAGAGAAATTTCCTGAAGTGAAATTTCTTCCACACCTGCTCCTTTGAGAATAGTTTTGCATATGTTAGAGTAAAGTCATGGCATAGAGGTTAATATTCATGTTTAGAGATGAAGAGCTTATCCAGACTACTTCTTCTATTAGGTATGTGGCTACTATAATTTTGAGGTGCCTAATTCATATATATTCAATATTTCAATCAAAATATCTTTACCTTCCATGAAAAATAGTAGAACTCTTTTACCATTTATATTTCAGTATTCTCACAGTTTATAAATTGCTGTTTGTCCTTTGAGTCTTAAGCATTTCATGTGGTGAGGGAAGGAAAGACTGTCCTTTTCCCAGTACCTATATTGTTCAGTGCATGGAGTACCAGTGTATTACGATAACTACACATAAGTACTCTCATTTTGTATATTTCCTCAACATTTAACTCCTGAACAGAGACAGAGGAAGAGAAAGAAAACTTATTTTTGGTGTCAAATCAATGACACAAGATATCTATTGTATCACCTACAAAGACATAGAATCATAGGGTAAAGAATGAGAAAAGATACCTGTATAGTATAGGTATAAGTCATACTTAGACAGATGAATAGTATTTTAAAAGGCAAAGATAAGACAATGTAAAGTTTTCCAAAGAGAACAGAAAGGATATAGATATGTCCAAAGTCTATGGCATATAAGGATAAACTGAAAGAAGTATGGGTATATAGCCTAAAAAAGTGAAGACTTTGAAGAAAAGTAAAAGTTTTTTTTTTTTATTTCATTTTGCTTTATTTACATTTAAAAGGCTGTTGTGAGAAAGCAAGATTCCAAATGATCTCAAAAAGCAGAAATAAGACCTGCATTCAAAATTTTAGAAAACTGTTAGGCTTCAAATAAGTACATGCTTTTTAACAGTCATAATTGCTCCACTGTGGAATGGGTTGCAAATATTTTATGGAAAGATTCTTATTCAGGTATTGATCAGATTGGAGGCATGTTTAAGTACCATTTAATTTATTATTAGGATTAGAACTGGAATGGGACCAAAAAAAAAAAAAAAAAAGCAAAAGAATGGAAATGGGAAATTAATGAGGAGTCCTCCACTCTAAATAAAAGAGGATTTTTCATTTTCTCCCCTACTTCCCATGACTGGTTACACTTTTTAGTTCTTGGTCTAAATGAAGACAAAAAAAAAAAAAAAAAACAAAACCTTTTTCATATCTAGAATAACAATGGTTTTCAACCTTCTCTAGGAGTTGTTGCATAACTGCTCAATATGACTTTTGGCATTTCAAGTATTTAGGATTGACTGAAAATGTTCAGGAAGGCTAAGAGCTTAGTGAAATAATTCAGGACAAATCATATTTATCTGAGCCAATTTCTGTAGCTTGACATTTTACAATTTACTTTTAAGCTGCTAAAATAGCTTAAGAAACCTTCTTCTGGTTTCTCTGATTTTTTCCTTGTATGCTACCTAATCCTGCCTGAAATTGGTGCAATTAATATCAAAAAATGCATCAAATGCAATGACAGTGATCACTGAGAATTATACCAGATTAGAAAAGGGTTTTCTATTTAACATGTCTGTTAGCTCCATGATGACTGAATGAGATAAGTTTTAGAAACCAGAACAGCTGGTAGATATTTTTGAAAGGGAGTATGGTGAAACCGCATTGGTCCATGATTCTATCAGGACAGGCGAAAACTCTCATTGACAAAGTTCTCTTTACCAATTTAAAGCTGCAATAATAATGCAATTTATAAACATAAATAAATGGCAGGAAATTATATTAATTTGTAACTGGTTTGTAACTTGCCAGTTTAGAGTTCTTAGAAATAAAGAAATTGAAAAGGTGATAATACACCTCCAGAAAATTTACTAGCACTTTCAAAGAAGAAAATAAAAGCAAAAAAGTGGGAAGGGATTCTAACTTTTTAGAAGACAGTTTTAGGAAGATGATATTGTTCAATGATTAAATTGAGAAATGAAGAGAATTGAAGTTGCATGCCCTGAAAAATTATTTTAATCATTGAAAAAAACCTCTTAGAAAAAATACCCTTAAAATGGTGCTTCAGCAGGAAATTTGAACTAGCTATAATGATTAAGGTGAAACTCCAAAGAGCTCTTTTCCCTCCAGCTGCATTGCAATAGATTTACAAGTAAACAATGAAATTCAAATCACCTCATGAATTTTACAATTTCTCTTTTGCCCCATACAAACTGTACCTGGTTACATTTAAATGTTCTATTTACACTCAGTGAAAGCCTCAGCTTTCAACTTCAGCAGTGTAAAACTTTGCTTTGATGGCATTTAGAGCTACCTGGGATGCTATCCTCACCTCACTCCATTATCCAGTTCTATAGTTGTGATAGCAGAGGCAATTCATTGTTATATATAATTCTTTGAAAACTTCTAGACTTTCTAATTTTATGTATGTGGAGCCTTCATCCCCAAACTTCATGCTATAATGTCTCCATGTCTTGTTAGACCCTCTTTATGACTTTTCATTGGCAGAATTAAAAGCAATCATTCTTCAAACAATCAATCATCCCTTTGATAAGGGATCCTACTTGATAGTAGGAGCCTTTCCTTGATTAGCTAGGCAAGAAATTGCACAATTTTCTATTGGCAAATAAAATCATCTCAAATCTAGCACATAAAAAAGAGAAATAATGATTTAGTGAGAGATTTGCTACTAGAACTATGTGCAGGCCTGTTTCCACCATACAACATACACCTAAAACAAACAAAAGACTCATCCATTGACCACATGTACCTTTTTGTATTTGCATATGGTCTCCTGTAAATCTATGGTCAGAAAGCCAACTCTGAGAATAATATAGTTTAAAAAAAAAGACAATTAGAATGGAATGGAAGAACCTGTGATTTAAATCCAAGCTCTATCATTTCTTATTGGTAAGACAGGGAAAATCTCTAGGATTCAGTTTCCTCAACTGGAAAAACAATTTTAGTGATGAGAAGCATAGAATATTCAGCTTAAAGTTCTTCTTCAGGGTAGCTAGGTTGTGCAGTAGACAAACTACTGGTCCTGGAGTCAAAAAACTCATCTCTCTAAATTCAATTATGGTCTCAAACACTTACTACTTAGGTTTACATGTCATCCAAAATTACATAACTAATAAGTGTCTGAAACCATATCCTTATCTTTAAAATGAGTTAGAAAAGAATATGACAAACTACCCTACTATTTTTGCCAAAAAAAAAAAAAAATCAAATAATGTCAGGAAGAATTACTTGAAGTAAGTTTTGTCCCTTTGGAATAAGATCTTATCATGCTTGCAGACAGACAGACACACACACACACACACACACACATGTACACACACACACTCATATATCTGTGTTTATGTATATGTATGTATATATATATTTTTTCTCCTCTTTAACCCATTCCCAATGAAAGTTAGAACTGCCAACCTTCTTCTATCATCTAATTCTTCTGTGTCAATTCTTCCTCTTGCAATTCATTTGTATAAAGTCATTACTCTTTTTACTTTTTCCTAAATGTATTTACTTTTTTAGATTCATATTATACTCAAATGTATCTCAGTCTTTCTTTCAAACTCTCAAATTACAAATGACAATGTTAGACATATGGTTTACATTTCCATGCATTTATGTGTCCTTATTAAGTCTCTTGTAATTAGTTTCTTTTTTATGTTTACCTTATATTTTTCTTGCATCTTATAAATTATGTTTTCTGTTAAGTTTAGGTTTTTTTGAAATAAAATTATGAAAGGCTGTCAATTCATTGAATGTCCTCTTTTGTTGTAGTCATTCAAAATTATGCTGAACTTTGTTGGGAATTATACTTTTGGCAGCAACACTAATTCTTTTGCTCTTCCACATATTCCACCTTATGATCTTTTAATGCAGCCACTCTAGGGATTGTAATGTTAATTATGACTCTGGTATTCTTGTTTATTTGTTTCTTATTGTTCCTTAAGCTGGGAGTTTCAGAACTTGACATATTCCTGTGGGTTTTCCTTGTAGGATATTTTTCTTCTATTTTTTTCATTCTTTTTATATTTTAATTTTTTTTATTTTTTTAATAACTTTGTTGGCTTGCCCTTTTCCAATATAATTTTCAAGGAGTTATTTTCTTCCTTGAGTTTCTGGATCTCCTTGTTCAGTTTTTGCTTGTTTTTTCTATAATCTTTTTTTTTCTTTTTTCTTCTATTTTTCTTACTATATATATATTTTTAGTTTTGATTCAATCTCTCTAACATGACTTTTTTCCCTTTATATATTTTCTTTTTTGTTATTATTATAGGTTTTTATTTACAAGATATGTGCATAGGTAAATTTTTAGCATTGACAATTGTAAAACCTTTTGTTCCAATTTTCCGCTCTTTCTCCCCACCCCTTCACCCATATAGCAGGTAGACCAATACCATGTTAAATATGTTAAAATATTTATTAAATACAATATGTGTATACATATCCAGTTATTTTGTTGCACAAGAAGAATTGGACTTTGAAATAATGTACAATTAACCTGTGAAGGAAATAAAAAATGCAAGTGGACAAAAACAGGCATTGGAAATGCTATGTAGTGGTTCACACTCATTTCCCAGAGTTCTTTTGCTGGATGTAGCTGGTTCTATTCATTATTGAACAAATAGAACTGATTTGGCTCAACTCATTTTTGAAGAGGGCCACATCCATCAGAATTGATCATCATGTAATATTGTTGTTGAAATATATAATCATCTTCTGGCCCTGCTCATTTCACTCAGCATTAGTTCTTGTAAGTCTCTCCAAGCCTCTCTGTATTCCTCCTGATGGTCATTTTTTTACAGAACAATAATATTCCATAACATTCATATACTACAATTTATTCAGCCATTCTCCAATTGATGGGCATCCATTAATTTTCCAGTCTCTAGACACTACAAAAAGGGCTGCAAAAAACATTCTTGCACATACAGGTCCCTTTCCCTTATTTAAGATTTCTTTGGGATATAAGCCCAATAATAACACTGCTGGATCAAAGGGTGTGCACAGTTTGATAACTTTTGGAGCATAATTCCAAATCGTTTTCCAGAATAGTTGGATGTGGTCACAATTCCGCCAACAAAGTATCAGTGTCCCAGTTTTCCCACAACTCCTCCAACATTCACTGTTATCTTGTCCTGTCATCCTAGTCAATCTGAGAAGTTTGTAGTGGTATCTCAGTCTAACATGACTTTTAAAGCATTTTAAAAGTTCTATGAATTATTTTGAGGCAGTTAATATTTAATATTTTTCAGAGGGAAGAGGTGGCTATTTTTTTTACTTAAGTATCTACCTCTAAAAATGAACCCTACTCTTCCTTAATTCATAAGAACTTGCTATTTTTGTGTTTCAGAACAAAGAGATGGATCACTTTCTGTTGCAGGTCCCCAGCTTCTGTGTGTCAGATACAACAAATCTAAACAATTATTGAGTCATACAAAAATCATAAATCTCTTAGAGAACACCTAGTGCTGATAAAAAACAAACAAACAAACAAACAACAACAACAACAACAACAACAAAACAACAACAATACATTCTTCCAAAGGGAAATATCATCCAGAGGGTGAGCACAAAGGGTTATTATTATGCCATCATCAGAGTACAGTCTGCTTGCTGTGTCTTAGTTCTCAAAAATAGGGTATCTTCTAATATCTTGACAGAATGTTCCTCATTGAGATAAGGATGACACTGCTCAACCTCAGAGGACCAGCACAACTGAAGCCCTGATGTGTCTTTTCTTGGCCCTGAAGAGTTTTCATATCCCAGATGAGAAATTGGGCTTGCAGGAGGAGGCAGAACATGCCTTGTACTGATACACATGGAAATATTGCTTTGAGGCAAATGGAATTTGAGGAATGCCTGTCCTGTAACTTTCCTTAGGAAACACAATATACTGAGCTGAAGATGGAAGATTCAGGGCGCTAATTGAACTGATTCTGTATTTTACCTCTTGCATTACTGCACTGATGCTAATATATACACACCTTTCCAACTTAGTAATGAAACAAGATAAACAATTTGGAGTATAAAAATTTACTTCTCTTTTTAAAATTATTGAGTGCATGCAGATATAATTTGAAGTTAGTGTTATTAGCATGATAATCGTAAAAATGATGGAGAGCTCAAAAATGTTGATCAGGATATTTAAATTGTTTCCACCAAAATTTATAAGTGTTATAAAGAAAGACTTCACAGAGTTCTGAATATGCTTCAGTGAAATAAAGATTAACAACTGTTGCTGAGTGAAATGAGCTTCTGCTCATCAGATCAGAAGATCACTATACACTTCAACAACAATACTATATGAGGATGTATTCTGATGGAAGTGGAAATCTTCAACATAAAGAAAAACCAACTCACTTCCAGTTGATCAATGATGGACAGAAATAACTATACCCAGAGAAGGAACACTGGGAAGCGAATGTAAATTGTTAGCACTACTGTCTTTCTACCCAGGTTACTTATACCTTCGGAAGCTAATAATTAATGTGCAACAAGAAAATGGTATTTACACACATATATTGTATCTAGGTTATATTGTAACACATGTAAAATATATGGGATTACCTGCCATCGGGGGGAGGGAGTGGAGGGAGGGAGGGGATAATTTGGAAAAATGAATAAAAAAAAATAAATGATATTACAATAAAAAAAAAGAAATAAAGATTAAAAGGGAAAAAAAGGAATAAGATCTTATCTTCACTCACTGGACATTTATATTGCCTTTATACTTTCTCACTTCATGGAATTTGACCCTTATACTATTTGTCAAATTGGTTCCCACTGCCTTGAATAAAATTCTCATCATATTCTCTTTGTCTTATCTTAAGTATACATTTTCTTCCATGCCCTTCCCCAATAATCGAATTCTGCCATCAGACAATTAAAGAGTGTGAAGAAATGTAAGTTTTGAGGGCAGAGTCAAAATGATGGAGAAGACACACATTTCTTTTTTACCTTATTCCACAACCCTCAGACTAATTCACAAATCCAGCCTTTGAATTTGTTCTTGACCGGCTGAACCCACAAATATTGGGAGTGTAACAATTTGTCAGCAGAAGATAATTTCAAAGATCACCAGAAAAGGTCTGTTTCAATTGGGCAGGAAGGGAGGCAGCCAAGTGCAGGCCAATCAATATGCCTGGGAATGCAGACAGCATACAGACCTAGGGTAGTGTCACTGTATTGGAGAATCTACAGGGAGTAATATACAGCAGTATTGGTTACTCTTTCCTAGTTGCAAGCCAGTAAATCAACAGAGAAGTTATAAAACATCCAGCACAAAAATAAAAGGTCAATGGTTAAACCCAAAAGGCCAGAATCTCATGGAACCCAGCAATGCCCATGCAACACTGGAAGTCAGTAAATATTGACCTATCACAGCCACTACTGCTTGTAGAGGAAACTTGGAAAACGTCCCCTGCCCTAAGAATAGATCTTAACATTTTAAAAAATGAGTAAAAAAGTAAAGAGAACTCTGAACATAGATAGTTTTGTGGTGAAAGAGAACAGATTTCAAATCCTGAAGAGACTAAAAGCAGATGATTTCCAAATGAAGTCCCAAAAGATGATATAAATTGGTCCCCATTACCCAAGGCTCTCCTAGAAAAAATTATAAAAGATCTTAAAAGAAAGCTGGGGAAAGAAAATGAAAACTTTGTAACAGGGTTTGGAGAAAGCAATACAGAAATTATCTGAAGAAATATCACTATAAAATAGATTTAGTGAAATAGGAAAAGCATATAACTTCTTAAAAGTAGATTTGACAAAATGGAAAAATAAAACAACTCCTTGAAAAACAGAATTTGTGAAATGGAAAAAGAAATAATAGTTTTCCATAAATTTTGATATATGGTGAAGAGAGATGCTAGTAGTTGCTGTGTAGATGTTATTTGATGAATAGGTATTTTTTGAGAAACATAGAGGGTGACGTGGGTGGTTAATGTAGACTTCACAGGCCTTAATAACATTTTGGAGGCAAAACAATTTTCCCAAAACTATATGTAAGTGGAATATAAAGTAATTTTTCACTCACTTGTCAGAAATATATAATATACCTAAAGCACTAAAGACAGAAGGTAGTGTTAAAAATATATTGCTTTCAAATAAAATGTATATTTTATCTAGGTTAAGGAAAATTAATGGATTGCCTTAGCTAACTAATGATAGCACAGTCATGCAAATCAATAAAACGCCATGATCTTGGAGAAAATTGAAATTACAAATAAACTACAGGGCAATGGAATGATACATAGTGGGTAGATCATCTGAGAAGGAGTTTAGAGATAAGTTTATCCTCCTCCTTCATTACAAATACCAGGATGGTATCAAAGATAACAATTTCAAGAAGGAACATATTAGTCTGAGGTTCTTAACCTTTAGATAACTATGTCAGCTTAGGACCCCTTATTAGAACAACGTTTTTCATTTATTGAAGAAAATACCAAATATCACATGAGAATTAGTAAAAAATAAAGATGAATTTGTTTTCTTCTTCCTAGTTCAACAGAATTCTGAAATCTATTCACAGACAACCTGATTAAAAACTCCTTTGACAATGGAGGGCAAGTTAACAATTCCTGCTATAGTTGGGAATTATCCTATTACTGTTTATAAATTCACTTATGACTGTATACAACCAAAGTCATAGTTATCATCATCATCATCATCATCAAAAAAATTTGGCAGCAACAATAACAACAAACTTTAAAGGGTCTTCTATTTTCCAATCCATATACTAAAACTGAAGATTCAAAAAAAAAAGTTTGCAATCTCTTATAATCTTTTGATATTTAGGATTTTTGCACATATGTGTGTGTCTATGTATTTGTGATATGCATTAATAGATAAGGATGATATCTGTGCTTTCTGATGGTATAGGGAACTGGCCAATGTGAAAAATATCATCTTCCAACACAGGTTGTCATTTCTTTATGATTTATTGTGTTACTTGTTAAAGACAATGACACTTCAAGCCATGTATCAATTGGTTTAAACCTAGTATCTTCTTCCTGATTTCAAGGTAAGCTCTATATCCATAATAGCGCTCTGCCTCTTTTGTAGTGTATTGTACTATCATACAGTTATAATCCATCATTATATGCTGTGTTATATGCTGTGTTGTCATACTAACATTGCCTTCATTTAGAGGATTGGGACACTGTTCTAATGATCTTTTAATGTCCTTTAGCACATTAGCCCAATGACTGATAATCATTTAATTGATAGTCTTTGAATTTATAAATGAGGGAATGAATGGATATCTCTCAGGAAAGCTGACATGTTAAAACTTTCATTTATGTTAATTGATGTTCATAGGGAACAATAGTAACTACAATATAAACTCAAATTTTGAAAATTAAGAGCTGAAACTATCTCAGGAGATGGCATAGTGGTAGACACTTGTTTTCATTGGGGTGTAAATAGACTTCTCTAGATTCACATAAAGAAGTCCCACTAAAGAAAAGAGGCTCAATATAATTATTGCAAGGGAAGATTGAGAAATAAGCTTATAATTTGTGCTGAAAAGATGTCTTCAAGCCTTCTGCACCCAGAGAAAGGACTGTGGGGACTGAATGTGGATCACAACATAATTTATAGAATAGAAATATGGAACTGATACCTAAACATGAAAATCGAAAACATAGTAAGAAAATTATAGACCAATCTCCTTAAAAAAAATACTGATGCAAAAATTTAAATAAAATATTATCAAAGAGATTACAGCAACTTATCAGCAGGACAATACATTTTTAACAAGTGGAAATTGATACCAGGAATGCAGGACTATTTCAATATCAGAAAAAAATTGTTGCCATTATGGAGCATATCAAAAACAACAAAAACAGAAACCATATGATAATCTCAATATATGTAGAAAAAACTTTTGAAAAACACACCACCCATTCCTATAATAAATACTAAAAAGCTTAGGGGAAAAGGACCGTTCCTTAAAAATTTAAGCAGTATCTATTTGAAATCATCAGCAAGCATTATTTGTAATGGAGAGAAGATGAATGCATCCTAAATAAGATTGGGACGAAACAAGGATGCCCATTATCACCACTATTATTCAGCATTGTAATTTAAAAATTTTCTCTTTAGCAATAAGAAAAGAAGAAATTAAACCAATTAGATAGGTAATAAAAAAAAAAAAAACTATCACTCTTTGCAGAAGACATAATGATATACATAGAGAATCCTAGAAATTCATCCAAAAACCTACTGGAAACAATGAACAACTTTAACAAAGTTTCAAGATATGAAACAAATCCACCAAAATCATCATCATTTCTGTATATTACTAAAGAAGCTTATCAGCAAGAGATAGAAAGAGTAATTCCATTTAAAATAATTATAGACAAAATACAATATTTGGATGTCTACCAGCCAGGATAACAAAGAACTATAAGAACAAAATTTCAAAATACTCCATATACAAATGAAGTCAGATCTAAACAATCATAAATATGTCAATTGCTCATAGGCAGTCCCAAATAATACTTTTTAAAAATGACAATTCTGACTAAATCAGTCTTCTTATTCAGTGTCATGCAAATGACCAATGTCAAAAAAATTATTTTATTTAATTAGAAAAGTGATAGTAAAATTTATCTGGAAGAAGAAAAGATCAAAAATAATAAGGGAATTAATGAAAAGAAAATACAAAGAATGGTGGTTTAGCAGTACTCTACTTAAAAATATATCATTAAGCAGCTGTCATCAAAACCATTTGTTACTTATTAAGAAATAGAACAGTTTAACAGTGGAACAGACTAGATACACATAACACAACAATCAAGATCTATAATAATCTAGCATTTTATTACCCCAAGCCCTAATTTTGAATGAGAACTCACTATTAAACAAAAATTGCTAGGGAAACCAGAAAATAATATTCCAGAAATTCACACAAACCTGAATCTCACACTCCATATCAACTAGAGAATGTTATGAAAGGCAAAATAGACAACTTTGATTATACTATTTTTTTTAAATGCACAAACAAAATCAACAGATGCACTATTAAAAGGAAAGTACAAAACTGATGGAAAATATTTGCAGCCAATTTTTTCTGACAAAGATCTCATTTCTAAAATAGATAAAAATATGTGTCAATTTTATAATAATACAAGTCATTTCCCAACTGATAACTGGCCAAAGGATATGATAATGTTCAGATGATGAATTAAAACCATCTATCAATACTCTAAATCAGTATTAATTAGAGAAATGTGAATTAAAACAACTCTAAAGTACCACCTCACACCTCTCAGATTGGCTAAGATGACAAGAAAAGGTCATGAGAAATGTTGGAGATGTAGGAAAACTGGGAAACTAATACACTGTTGGTGGAGTTATGAAATGATCCAACCATTCTGGAGAGCAATTTAAAAACTGCCCAAAAGGCTATAAAACTTCATATATCCTTTGACCCAGCAGTGCATAATTGGGTCTGTATTCCAAGGAATTCATAAGGAAAGGAAAAAAAATAACTATATGTACTATATGTACAAAAATGTTTTTAGCAGCTCTTTGTATGGTAGCAAGAGTTGGAAAATGAGTAGATGCCCATCAGTTGGGTAATGACTGAATAAGATGTGTTATATGAAGGTAATAAAATATTATTTTTCTATAAACATGATAAACAAGCTGATTTTAAAAAGGCCTGAAAAGATGTATATGAATTAATGCTGAGTAAAACAAACAGAACCCAGAATACATTGTACACAATAGTAAGCATTTACAATGATCAACAATGAAAGAATTGGTTCTTCTCTGTGGTTCAGTTATCCAAAGCAATCCCAGTAGAATTTGGATAGAAAATGTCATCTGCATCCAGAAAAAAATATTGTGGAGGTTGAATGTAAATCAACACATGCTATGTTCACATCTTTTTTTCTATTTTTTCCTCTCCCATTTTTCCCCTTTTGTTCTGATTTTCTCTCCCAACATGATTCATAAAGTAATGTGTATTAAAATAAAAATTACTAGAATGATATTATCATTCTAGTCCAAGCCTTTACTACTAATCCTATATTATTGCAATAACTCAGTGGTTTTCAGTAGTGCATTTAAGGTCTTCAAGTCTTCTTCCAGCTCCAATGTATCTTCTATTCAACTATCAAAATGATTTTCTTAAAGTGCAGTTCTGACCATGTCACCTTCCTACTCAATAAATTGTTCCTAAAATAAGCCTCCACTATGAAATTAAATTTTTTTAACATTTAAAACCCTTCAAAATCTAGCTCCTCTTATCTTTCCTTTATTCTTATACTTGAAAATCCAGCACGTATTCTACAATATAGGGCACTGGCCTCTTGACCATTCCACAAATAAAGACACCTCTTTTCTAAATTCTGGAATTTTCCTCTACCTGTCATCAGTGCTGAGAATGTTTTCCTTTCTCTACTCCACCTACTGACTTCCCTAGGTTTGTTTAAATTCCAATTAAATTATTTTCTTTTAATATAAGCCTTTCCCAACCCCTCTTAATCCCAGTGACTTTCCTATGTGAAAAATATTCTGATGATTTTGAATATAGCTTTCTTTTTATACATTTGTCTACATGTTATCTCCCCAACAAATATAAGCTTACTTACAGTAAAGTCTGCTTTTTGATTTTTTTTGTACACTCAGTACCATTTACCATGTTTGCTTGTACATAATCATCACTTAATATATTTCTTGATTTATTAATAAAATAATTAATAAAGTAATAAAGGTCATATGCCAGTAAGAAAACACTATTAGGAATATATATATTCCTAATAGGAAACTATATATATTCCTAATAGTGTTTCCTAATAGTATATATATATGTATGTATTCATTTGTTAGAAAGACCTAGAAAAGCTTAAAGGGCCAAAAGTATTTCTATAAATATCCACAAAAATCAAGGTGGGTAAGAGTTACATATATACCAGCATATCCTCATTGGAACTGGAGTTGAATAAATTCATTAAATGCATATATTAGATAAATCAAGGATAAATAATATTAAAATTATTGATGTGCCTGAAAGTCATAATAAAAAAGAGCTCGTGTGTCATTATGGATTAAGAGAACTTCAGAAAGAAATAGCAAAACTATAATAGTGGGAGATCTCAAATATGTACTCTCAGAATTAGATAAATCAAACCACAAAATAAATAAGAAAGAAGTTAAAGAGGTAAATAGAACACTAGAAAAGTTAGCTCTTTGGAGAAAACTAAATGGAGACAGAAAGGAGTACACTTTCTTCTCAGCACTTCATGGAACCTATACAAAACTTGACCATATATAAGGTTATAAAGACCTCAAATTCAAATGTAGAAAAGCAGAAATAGTAAATGTATCCCTTTCAGATCATGATGCAATAAAAATTACATTCAATAAAAAGCCAGGAGAAAATAGAAAATTTTCATTAGAAACTAAATAATCTCATCATAAAGAATGACTGAATGAAACAGCAAATCATAGACATAATTAATAATTTAACCCAAGAGAATGACAATAATGAGACATCATACCAAACCGTGTGGGATACAGCCAAAGTGGTAATAAGGGAAACTATTATATCTCTAGAGGCCTACTTGCATAAATAGAGAAAGAGAAAATCAATGAAATAAGCTTGCAACTAAAAAAGTTGGGAAAAAAGAGCAAACTAAACCCCCCAGTCAAATACTAAACTAGAAATTATAAAAATAAAAGGAGAGATTAATAAAATTGAAACTAAAAATAAACCTATTGAATTAATAAATAAAACTAAGAGTTGCTTCTATGAAAAAAATAGATAAACATTTGGTAAATTTGATTAGAAAAAGGAAAGAGGAAAATCAAATTGTTAGTCTTAAAAATGAAAAGGGAGAACTTTCCACTAATGAAGAGGAAATTAGAGCAATAATTAGGAGTTACTTTGGCCAACTTTGTGCCCATAAATTTTATAACTTACATGAAATGAATGAATACTTTAAAAAATATAGCTTGCCCAGATTAACAGAGGAAGAAGTAAATTGGTTAAACAGTCCCAATTTAGAAAAAGAAATAGAACAAGCTATTAAACAGATCCATTAAAAAAAAAAAAATCCCCAGGACTAGATGAATTTACATGTGAATTCTACCAAACATTTAAAGAATGATTAACTCTAATGCTATATAAACAATTTGAAAAAAATAGGGATTGACGGAGTCCTAACAAATTCCTATTATGACTCAGATATGACATTGATACCTAAACCAAATAAGATGAAAATAGAGAAAGACAATTATAGACCAATCTCCCTTATGAACATTGATGCAAAAATCTTAACTAAAATACTAGCAAAAAGATTACAGAAAATCATCTCCGGGATAATACACCATGACCAAGTTGGATTCATACCAGGAATGCAGGGCTGGTTGAATATTAAGAAAACTATTGACTATATCAATAATCAAATTAACAAAAACATGTGATCATATCAATATATGCAGAAAAAGCATTTGATAAAATCCAATATCCATTCCTATTAAAAAATAATACTGGAGAGTATAGAAATAAATGGAATATTCCTTAAAATAGTCAGTAGCATCTATTAAAAACCATCTGTAAGCATCATATGTAATAGAGATAAACTGGAAACATTCCCAGTAAGATCAGGAGTGAAACAAGGTTGCTCACTATCACCATTACTATTCAGTATTGTATTAGAAATGCTAGCTTCCAAAATAACAGTTGAGAAAGAGATTAAAGGAATTAGAGTAGGTAATGAGGAAACCAAATTATCACTCTTTGCAGATGATATAATGATATAATTAGAGAACCCCAGAGATTCTATTAAAAAGCTATTAGAAATAATCCATAACTATAGCAAAGTTGAAGGATACAAAATAAATCCACGTAAATCCTCAGCTTTTTTATATATCACTAAGAAAATCCAACAAGAATTATAAAGAGAAATTCCATATAAAATAACTGTTGATAGTATAAAATATTTGGGATTCTATCTGTCAAAGGAAAGTCAGGAATTATATGAGCAAAACTATAAAACACTTTCCACACAAATAAAATCAGATCTAAACAATCAGAAATATATTAAGTACTCTTGGATAGGCCAAGCAAATATAATAAAGATGACAAATACTACCTAAACTAATCTATTTGTTTAGTGCTATAACAATCAGATTCCCAAGAAACTATTTAATGACCTAGAAAAAAATAACAAAATTCATATGGAAGAACAAAAGGTCCAGAATTTCAAGGGAACTAATAAAAAAAAGCAAATGAAGGTGGCCTAGCTGCACCTGATCTAAAACTATATTATGAAGCAGCACAGATCAAAACTATTTGGTATTTGCTAAGAAATAGACTAGTTGATCAGTGGAATGGCTTTGTTCATAGGAAATAATAGTCAATAATTTTAGCAATATAGTGTTTGACAAACCCAAAGTCCCCAACTTTTGGGACAAGAATTCACTATTTGACAAAAACTGCTGGGAAAATTGGAAATTAGTATGGCAGAAATCAGGCCTTCATCCATACTTAACAACATACACCAAGATAAGATCAAAATGGGTTCATGATCTAGGCATAAATAATGAGATTATAAATAAATTAGAAGAACATAGGATGGTTTACCTCTTATACTTGTGGAGGAGGAAGGAATCTGTGACCAAAGAAGAACTAGAAATCATTGTTGATAACAAAACAGAATATTTTGATTATATCAAGTTAAAAAGCTTTTGTACAAACAAAACTATTGCAGACAAGATTACAAAGGAAGCAGTAAACTTGGAAAACATTTTTACATTTAAAAGTTTTACAGATAAAGGCCTCATTTCCAAAATATATAGAGAATTGACTCTAATTTATAAAAGATTAAGCCATTCTCAAATTGATAAATGGTCAGAGAATATGAACAGACAATTTTCAGATGATGAAATTGAAACTATTTCTGTTCATATAAAAAGGTTTCCAAATCATTATTGAAATGCAAATTAAGTCAACTCTGAGATACCATTACATACCTGTCAGATTGGCTAGGATGACAGGAAAAGATAATGATGAATGTTGGAGGAGATGCAGGAAAACTGGGGCACTGATACATTGTTTGTTGTTGTTGTTGTTGTTGTTTTTGTTTTGTTTTTGTTTTTAATTATTTTTTTAATTTTATAATTATAGTATATATGCATGAATAAATTTTTTATTACACTATCCCTTGTATTCATTTTTCCAAATTTTCCCCTCCCTCCCTCTACTCCGTCCCCTAGATGACAGGCAATCCCATATATTTTACATGTGTTACTGTATAACCTAGATACAATATATGTGTGTAAATCCAATTTTCTTGTTGCACGTTAAGTATTAGATTCCGAAAGTATAAGTAACCTGAGTAGACAGACAGTAGTGCTAACAATTTACATTCACTTCCCAGTGTTCCTTCTCTGGGTGTAGTTGTTTCTGTCCATCATTGATCAACTGGAAGTGAGTCAGATCTTCTTTATGTTGAAGATAGCCACTTCAATCAGAATACATCTTCATACAACAGTGTTGTTGAAGTGTACAGCGATCTTCTGGTTCTGTTCATTTCACTCAGCATCAGTTCATGTAAGTCGTTCCAAACCTTTCTGAATTCATCCTGCTGGTCATGTCTTACAGAGAAATAATATTCCATAACCTTCATATACCATAATTTACTCAACCATTCTCCAAATGATGGACATCCATTCATCTTCCAGTTTCTGGCCATTACAAAAAGTGCTGCCACGAACATTTTGGCACATACAGGTCCCTTTCCCCTCTTTAGTATTTCTTTGGGATATAAGCCCAATAGCAGCACTGCTGGATCAAAGGGTATGCATAGTTTGATAACTTTTTGAACATAGTTCCAAATTACTCTCCAGAATGGCTGGATTCTTTCACAGCTCCACCAAAAATGTGTTAGTGTTCCAGTTTTCCCACATCCCCTCCAACATTCATCATTATTTGTTCCCATCATCTTAGCCAATCTGACAGGTGTGTAGTGGTATCTCAGAGTTGTCTTAATTTGCATTTCTCTGACACTGATACATTGTTAGTGGAGATGTGAATGGATCCAACCATTCTGGAGATCAATTTGGAACTATGTTCAAAGGATTATCAAACTGTGTATACTCTTTGATCCAGCAGTATTACTACCGGGCTTGTATCCCAAAGAGATATTAAAGAAGGGAAAGGGACCTCTATGTGCAATGATGTTTGTGGCAGCCCTTTTCATGGTGGCTGGAAACTGGAAATTGAATGGGTGCCCATCAATTGGAAAATGGCTGAGTAAATTATGGTGTGTATTAATGTCATGGAATATTATTGTTCTGTAAGAAATGTAAGAAAAGGTGAATACAAAGAGATTTGGAAAGACTTATATGAAGTGATGCTGAGAAAAATGAGCAGAACCAGAAGATAACTGAACCAGAAGATACACTTCAACAACAGTACCATGAGGATCAATTCTGATGGAAGTGGCTGTTTTCGCAATGAGAGAATCCAATTCATCTCCAATTGATCAGTGATGAACAGAGCCAACTACACCCAGAAAAAAAAAAAAAAAAGAAAAAAAAACACTGTGAAATGAATGTGGATTGCCTACATTTTTGTTTTTCTTCCAGGGGTTATTTTAACCTTTCTAATTTTTCTTGTGCAACAAGAGGACTTCATTTTGGAAGCTATCAGATCCTGGGTAATCGTGACTGTTGCTCCTTGATAGTTGAATTATTATTATTTTTTTTTAGCTTGCAGCATTTTTTCCTTGAGATTATAGTTTTGGAGTTTCACAACAATGTTCCTTGGGTTTTCTTTGTGTGATCTCTTTTCAGAGGTCATTGGGTGGATTCTTTTAATTAGTATTTCTCTGTGTTTGTAAAATATTGGGGAACTTTTCCTTAATTGTTTCTTGTAGAATTCTATCCAGGCTCTCTTTTGTCATGGCCTTAAAGTAAGCTAATAAATTTTAAATTGTTTCTTCTAGATCTATTTTTGAGGTTGTCTATTTTGCCAATGAGGTACTATTTTACATTTTCTTCCAATTTTTCATTCTTTTTAGTTTTTTGAACTGGTTCTTGCTTTCTCACAATCATTTCCTCCTTACTCATCATTTGCTCCATTCTATTTTTTTGTGTGATTTTCTTCAGTTAGTTTTTGTATCTCTTTTTCAATTTGTTTTATTCTATTGTTTAAGGAGTTGTTTTCTTCAGACATTTTTTTCCTTTTCTTTCCAATGTATACCTCATTTCCTTTCTCATTTTTTCAGTCTACCTCTCTAATTTGCCTTTTCAATTCTTTGATGAGCACTTCCAAGAAGTTCTTTGGGATTGATTTTCTTTGTGAACATTCTGTTCTCATCTGAATTTGTGTTTTGGTATGCCCTATCATTATAGCATTTTTCTATCCTCAGGGCTTATAATCCCATGGAGGGAATCTGGTTTTTTAAAGACTATGCTGGTGATGGGAATATTCTCATATGTCTTACCAGGCTGGAAATATTATGCATATAACCTTTCTAATGAACTTTGTAATCAGGTCTAAAGACTTCACTAGCTAAAAATTGGGGTTACTGTTAATTCTTCTAAACATTATGTACATGTGATCAAACAATCAATTATCTTATAATATGAGATATATTTTTAAAAATAAGTAAAATGCAATAAAATATAGATAATATCAAAATGATGTTTTTTAGGTTAACATACACCTAGATTTTCTCCTTAGTGGTCTCCATTTCTACTTGAATTCAACAAAATCCCAGAAAACCGAACAAATTGGCAGACATGATCACTAATGTATTATCAATGATCTTTGAAAAACTTAGAGAATGAAAAGTATATCAAAAGACTAAAAAAATAAGTAAATATTGTCTCAATTTATGAGAGAAAGATATAGACACAGACAGACACAGAGAGGTAGAGAAAGGCAGAGAGCAACAGAGAGACAGAGACAAAGACATAGAGAGTGGACTCAGAATCTAAGAACTGCATAGTGAGTTTAGCTCTCACTTCTGAAGTGGGAGGGATGGCAAAGTGAATAAAATGATGAATTCTTAAGCATTTAGAAAGATAACTATAGCTACCTAGAAGCCATCATAGTTTCTTCAAGAATAGGTCATTCCACACCAAATTGACTTCTTTTTTGACAGAGTATCTAGTCTTATACATCACAGGAATAGTTGAGACAGACAGAATATACCTAGAAATACTGTTAAACAAACTTTCTTTTGCTTTGCTTATGGATACAATGAAATGATACTATTTAGATATCATTAAATTAAGTAGATTGTGAAATGATTGTATTACCAGAACCCAAAAATAGTTATTAATGGGTTGCCAAAGTCAACCTGGAGGAAGTAACCTAGTATAGAGCCCCAGGGATCTTTACTTGGTCTTGCACTATTCAACATTTTTGTCAGTGACTTGAATAAAGATAGAGATGACATGCTTGTCAATTTTACCAATGACATGAAGTTTAAAGAGATAACTAACATTCTAGAAGACAGAACCAAGATCCACAAAATATTTTTACAGGTCGGTAAAATAAGTGAATTATATAAAATAAAATTTATTGGATAAATATAAATTTCTACAAAGGTTCTAAAGGAATTCATAAATGCAGGACAGGGGAATTGTGGCTAGAAAACAATTCTGAAAAAAAAAGATATGGGTTTCTTAATGTAACACTACCATTAAAAGAGTCAGCAAGATAACATCACAATCAAAAAATATTAATTCTATTCTAACCTTCAGTGAGAATCTGGATTCCAAACAAAAATCACTATATTCTAGTAAAGCACTAGGTAATATGAAAAGAGTATTAATAATCTAGAGAGCATCTGGATTATAAGTGAAGAATGAAGATAAAAGATAATCTACTGTACCACAATTGATTGAAGAGACTTGTTTATTCAAAAGAAAATGATTAGAGTCGAAGGAAGGAATGATAACCATCATATTGAAGAATGACTAGATTTGGTTCCCTTTACTCCAAAGGTCAAAACTAGGAATAAATGAAAGAGAAATTGCAGTGAAAAAATATATCTCAATGTTACTATCTCAGAGAAATTGTATAATCAGAGTGTATCGATATATTTGGTTGATCCAAAGTTAAAGGAACCAGAGTTCTGATTTCTGTGGAGATTCAAAAGGGATATAATTGAAGTTACTTGAAGAAATATTGAAACATGTTAATATTATACAGTTGGTTCTGTTATATTAAACTTGATATTAGAAGTTATAGCAAATCGCTACCTAGCCAGATTATGGACAATAATTTCAGAAGACAGTAGTCAATGATAGTTTTGGCTATTTTCTCCAACTATTATATTTTTTGGTGGATCTTTATTCTTAATTTGACTCTTTTGCTGAAAGTATCAGATGAGATATGATGAGGTAAGAAATACTCGTACTTTCTCCCTTCTGAAGCTAAAATGTCTTTCATGAAAATAAATCTTACTTATTTGCCCCAATTTTGAATATTTTATTTTAGGTCAAAGAGATTAATCCGAAGCCTCTAACTTTATGGGTTTAAAAATGTCAGCAGAGCAAACTTCCAGAAAGTAGCCAAGGCTTAGTATTCCTAGAGTCCAAGTCCATCTAGATGTTTAGTCTGCCTAGCATCAGTGATTCAAGAAACAAAGATAAACCTTTTTAGTTTCAAAAACAAGGATTTTTCTGATCTACAGTCATGGTGTAAGGAACTGTTTTTGCTTTTCTTTTTATAACTAGTACTTAGTACATTACCTGACACATAATAGATGCTTAATAAATTGCTTATTGACTTCATGTGATTCATTCATAGAAGATTCCATAACTGACTTTCACCTAAGAAAGTTAACCTTTCTTTAATTGACATACAACTAGACAATCTTACCAATTACTTTTAATTAGTAGCCTCTTTCTAGTTAGGACTACTTATCTTTAACTCAAAAGAAACTGAACAAAAATCTGCATGAGGTCCAGAATGCATGTTTTTTAAAGAGTATATCTACCAGATAAAAGTATATCACTATTGAGTTCTACAACCAGGTATCATGGCATGAGATTGTTTTGTGTTCCTAATGACTATTAGGCAAGGTACAGCTGTTATCTGAGGATTAGCCTAAGAGAAGAGAGGCTGATTAAAAGTAGAGTAGAACAGAGAGTAATGAATTATGTTGACCACAAAAGCTCCTGAAGGTCAACTGCAACACCATAAGTAGAATAGTTATTAATGCAGTGCAGGAACTTCTATGACTTTGATATCTCAGAGTTTAGGTGTCTTTTTAATGTAGGAAGTGTAAAGTTACATAAACATCTTCAGAACATCTTTTAAGCTTCACCTTAAAGTTTTCTTCCTTCAAGAATCTTTTTTTGATTGATTCCACAATGATACTTTAGCTTATATCTATCCAATACTAATATATTCGGATGTATTATCATAGTTTTACATATTACATGTTATTTTGCTTAAGTCAATTTTTAAAAATTAAGTAGTATATATACATGTGGAACTCAAAATATATATATTTTCTCATTCAATATTCATAATAATTCTCCAAGATAGGCAATAGTAAATGTTCATATATAATTACAGTAGCATTCTTACTTATCTTGGCAATCTACTCTCTTGACTTCATGCTTTTATCTTCCCCAAAATAGGGAGTACAAAAATACTCTTTCTTCTTATCTCTGATTCCTGATATTCCTTTATTCCTTCAAGATTATGCAAAATCTAAGACTTAAAATATCTTTCCTGGACCTTCTACCCAGTGCTTTCCTCAGATTATCTCCATTTGGCCCTACATCTATCTTTTCTAGTACATACTTAGGTTCATGATGTCTACTCCTGATCCCTCTCCTCTCCCTCTCCCCTCTCTCCTTTTCCCTCTCCTTCTTCTTCTCCCTTCTCCCCCATTACCTCTTCCTCTCTTCTCTCTCTTCCCTCTCTATCTCTCTGTCCCTCTCCTTCTCCCTTTCACTCTCCCTCCCCTTCTCTCTCTCAACCAATCAATTTGAATGTATTGAATACTTACTATGTATCAGATACTATACTATATGTATAAATAGCTATTAAAAATCAAAAATAGTTTGTTCACAAACTCAAGAAATTCACATTTTAATGGGGGAGACAACATGCAAATAATATATACTAGACAAATATGGATTAGTAGAATATAAACAAATAGAAAGCATGATCTTTGAGTGTAACTAGGGATGGTTTCTAACTGAAATTGAAATTTTAGGTGGGTTTTGAAGGAAGCCATGAAGAAGTAGTACAGATGACAACCTTGCCTGGCAAGGGGACAGACTAATGAAAATGTCCAGGAGTTGGGAGATGGAAGACATGCTCCATAAGAACAGATGTTTTGGATAGATCTCATATTGTATATCCCTTCCCACTTCTCTAATAATATATAATCCTTCTCTTTGTAACATCTCCAAATTGCTTCTTTCACTCTGTCCTGGGGTCATCTTTGACATTGTATGCCATAAGTTGATTGAATCATTTAAAGAAATCTGGCATATTCCAGTTAGTCTTTATTTAAATGAAATAAAACTTCATGTATTGCACCTTTGCAGCAAATAATATTTAATACACAATAAGATTACAAGGAGAAGAGACACAGGATGTGAGAATAACAAAGTCAATTTGTGGTACAAAGTGCTGGATTGATCATAGATTTGTCCTCTCCAACCTGAATATTCACATTGAAGAAAAGTGGAGACCCCAGACAAAAAGACTACTAGAAGAATTAATGTCAACAGATTAAAGTACTTCTCTTAGAGAAAATAATTTATTCCCAAGTTGGAGGGGAAGTTGAGCCAGCAAACAGTTGGCAACAATGAAGTAGAAAAGGAGTGGACAACTTTCAGAGATTTGGTATATAGCACTGTATTTGCTCATCTTAGTCAAAACTCTAACAAATATCAAGGCTCTTTTGATGAAAATGATGAACAAAATCAGAAATTATTAAATGAAAATGGCTATATAGCCATGGAAGAATATAAACAAAAATCAAGTTACCCTCACAAAAGATTTTTTCCCCACAAGACTTAGGAATAGTAATTTCTTAATCATTCAGTTGTCTTGGACAGATCTCAGAATGTAGATTCCTATGTGTGCCCCCCTCTCCACCTTTTCTATTGATATATAATCTGTCTCCTCATGGCAGAGCATTTTGAACTCATATTAGTCTTATTTCCCATAACCACACTAACTCAACTCTAACATAATGATATAATTTCAGTTCTATGTGAAAATGAAAAGCAAAAACCAACTAACTTATAAAGCATGGACTGGTTTCTGCCTTTCCTTATAACTAACTTTAGTGTTTAGTGAAATACCTGAATTATGGGTAGTATAAATAAAGTTTCTTGTGATTATTAATCACAAGTTTATTTAAAGTTTACAAAGTTCTTTAAAGTTTACAAAATGATATATTCATAGAAAATTTATGAGATTAGTACTTCAAGTTTTGTTATTATCTTTTTATAGTGAGAGTAAGAGTGGAATTAAACATAAAGAAGGAATATGACTTGTCCTAAATTACATGTGCTTTTTTTCCCCTGAGGCAGAGTTAAGTGACTTGCCAGGGTCACACACTTAGAAAGTGTTAAATGTCTGAGACCGGATTTGAACTCAGATTCTCCTAACTTCAGGGCTGGTTCCAGCCCTATCACATGTACTTTGAACAAAGATATAAGGCTCACTTGAATATTGCATATTTTCAGATCCAGGATTGTTTATATTGTATCAAATTGCCTTTCAAAACATTGTTGCATCTATACATGTATATTTTCTCTATATAAATTAAATTTATATTCTTCACTACCACCATAATTCACTTTTTTAAGGATTTTTTTTCCCATAATTGATAATATACTGCTAGGAACAAAACAAATGTTCATTTCCCATGCAAACTTGATGACAGAGGTGAGGGGCTATGTTATACCAAATATAGAGCTAATACAAAATTATATAACAGGGTCAAATAAAGATCAAAATTTTTTGTTTGTTTGTTTATATCTACATATAATTCCAGCATTTTGAATAAGGATTTCAGTTTTTTTTTTTTTTTTGTTTTGTTTTTTAAACAATCAACAAATAGAGCAAGACCAATTTAACTTACCTGACCTGTCAGTTCAAGCTAAATCTTTGGTATTTGAGTCAGGGGCTATGTTAAAAAGAAATGAATTATTCTTCTTGATCTCAGAGAGATAAATCCCAGTTGTAAATCACTGATGCAATTTCAAGCTTAATATAAGGAGAGAAAGAGAAAGCCTTCCTAATATGATAAAGTAGAATGGGTTTCCAGGTGATAGTAGGTTTCCCTTCTTTAAAAAGGCTAAATAACTATTTGACCACAAAGTCCTGGAGGAATACAGAGAGAAGACAACAGTTACCTTTACACAAGGTCTTTTTTTAGCAAGACTTAAGAATATCACTTCTTTGATCTCCTAGTTATCTTGGACATGTCTCAGAATTAGAGCCCTTTCCCCCTTTTCTACTGATATATAATATGTCTCAATTTAACTTCTACAAATTGGTTCTTTCACTCTATATTGGGGCCATCTTGAATCTGTTATGTCATAGTTTGAATCATTTGAAAAAAACTACAAAGTTCCAGTTAATCTTCACTATTCCACATCTCAATTCTTCCCTGAAACATCTTACATCCCATTTCATCAGTGGCATAGATAACGAAATCTTATAGAAAATGGTCCTTATCTATAAACCAAAATAATACTTTAAATTTTAAAAAGGACCATATCCTTAATATATACATATGTCAGACTATCATACATGCATATATATATATATGCATATATATGCATACATGCATATACCTCCTTTCCATCTTCTTAGGATAACAGTGCTTATCATGATTTATATTCATTATATATTAATTAGTTTAATATATTTTATATAAGATATAATTATTATAAATATTAAATATTAATTATATAAATAATTAAGGAAATAATCAAATTAAAAACTAAGAGAAGAAAAAAAAGCAGTTTTTGGGGTTTTTTTTACACATGTGGCTTTCTTAATAACAACTGGATACTTAGTGTTGCCTTAGAAAATTTCTCCTTAATCTTCAAATGTGAAAAAAAAAAAGTAGGAAAAAATTTTCCAATAGATATCGTTATTAGTTAAGTGAACCCTAAATTTCCACAAATGGATTGGGTAGAATGATCAATGTTTAATTTAAGCTATCCTGATTCTAAGAGATGGACATTTCCAGCCTTGGTGATAAACATAAAATATCAAGTATTCAAGAATTTCTGAAGTAGCAGGATACAAAATAAATCCACATAAATCCTCAGCATTTTTATACATTACCAACACAATCCAACAGCAAGAGATACAAAAAGAAATTACATTCAAAATAACGGTCGATAATATAAAATATTTGGGAATATATCAACCAAAGGAAAGTTAGGAATTATATGAGCAAAACTACAAAACACTTGCCACAAAAATAAAGTCAGATTTAAATAATTGGAAAGACATTAAGTGCTCTTGGATAGGCCCAGCGAATATAATCAAGATGACAATACTCCCTAAACTAATCTATTTATTTAGTGCTTTACCAATGAAACTCCCAAGAAACTATTTTAATGACCTAGAAAAAATAACAACAGAATTCATATGGAACAACAAAAGGTCGAGAATTTCAAGGGAAGTAATGAAAAAAAAATTAAATGAAGGTGGTCTAGCTGTACCTGATCTAGAACTATATTATAAAGCAACAGTCACCAAAATCATTTGGTATTGGCTAAGAAATAGACTAGTTGATCAGTGGAATAGGTTAGCTTCACAGGGCAATATAGTGAATAAAAATAGCAATCTAGTGTTTGACAAACCCAAACATCCCAACTTTTGTGATAAGAATTCATTATTTGACAAAAACTGCTTGGAAAACTGGAAATTAGTATGTCAGAAACTAGACATGGACCCACATTTAACACCACATATTAAGATAAAATCAAAATAGGTCCAAGATTTAGGCATAAAGAATGAAATCATAAATAAATTGGAGGAACATGGGATAGTCTACCTCTCAGACTTGTGGAGGTGGAAGGAGTTTGTGTCCAAGGGAGAACTAGAGACCATTATTGATCACAAAATAGAACATTTTGATTACACCAAATTAAAAAGTTTCTGCACAAACAAAACTAGTGCAAACAAGATTAGAAGGGAAGTAACAAATTGGGAAAACATTTTTACAGTTAAAGGTTCTGATAAAGGCCTCATCTCCAAAATATACACAGAATTGACTTTAATTTATAAGAAATCAAGCCATTCTCCAATTGCTAAATGGTCAAAGGATATGAACAGACAATTTTCAGATGATGAAATTGAAACTATTTCCACTCATATGAAAGAGTGTTCCAAATCACTATTGATCAGAGAAATGCAAATTAAGATAACTCTGAGATATCATTACACACCTGTCAGATTGGCTAAGATGACAGGAACAAATAATGATGAATGTTGGAGGGGATGTGGGAAAACTGGGACATGAATACATAGTTTGTGGAATTGTGAAAGACTCCAACCATTCTGGAGAGCAATCTGGAATTATGACCAAAAAGGTATCAAAATGTGCATACCCTTTGACCCAGCAGTGTTACTCCTGGGCTTATATCCCAAGGAAATACTAAAGAACGGAAAGGGACCTGTATGTGCCAAAATGTTTGTGGCAGTCCTTTTCATAGTGGCTAGAAGCTGGAAGATGAATGGATGTCCATCAATTGGAGAATGGTTGGGTAAATTATGGTATATGAATATTATGGAATATTATTGTTCTGTAAGAAATGACCAACAGGAGGCATACAGAGAGGCTTGGAGAGACTTTCATCAACTGATGCTAAGTGAAACGAGCAGAACCAGAAGATCATTATGCACTTCAACAATGATACTGTATGAGGATGCATTCTGATGTTAGTGGATATCTTCAACATAGAGAAGAGCTAATCCAATTCCAATTGATCAATGATGGACAGAATCAGCTACATCCAGAAAAGGAACACTGGGAAATGAGTATAAACTGTGAACACTGTTTTGTTTTGTTTTGTTTTGTTTTGTTTTTCTTCCCAGATAATTTTTAGCTTCCGAATACAATTCTTCCTTTGCAACAACAATAAAATTCGGTTCTGCACATATATATTGTACATAGGATATACTATAAAATATTTAATATGTATGGGAATGTCTGCCATCTAAGGGAGGGGGTGGAGGGAAGGAGGGGAAAAATTTGGAACAGAAGGGAGTACAATGGATAATGTTGTAAAAAAAATTACCTATGAATATGTACTGTCAAAGAAAATGTTATAATTATAAAAATTAATTTTAAAAATAAAAAAAGAATTTCTGAAGTAAACATCCAGTAGAAACCTTAAACTCAGTGTATTCAAAAATGACCTCTTATCTTTCCTCCACACCCTGATTTGGAACTTCCCTATAAGTGTAAAGTATAATACCATCCTTCCAATCCCTAAGACTGCCTCACGATCTCTCATGCCCCATTTCCAATCACTTGCCAAGCACTATTGATTTCATCTTTGAAATATTTCTTGAACACTCTCTTCTCTCTAATATTATCATCACTGGTTCAGACCTTCATTGTCTCACTCCTGGACTGTTACTGTAGCTAGAGTATGTATCTATATCAATTGTTAACCACTAACTATCCCTGAAACACATAGGATACCCCATTTCCACAGTGGATCACCAAAAAGTCTTGGGTATTCACCAGGAAATCCACCTGATTATGACATAAGAAAGTTAATTCAAAAAGAAATAACATAAAATCATATATCCTGAACAATCTTAGGGTTTCTAAAATACAGTTCTGATAATGTCACCCTTTGCTACTAAATAAATGCTAGTAACTCCCTTTGCCTCCAGGATCAAATTCAAATTGCTCTCTTCAGCATTGAAAGCCCTTCCTAACTTAATCCTCTCTTTTCCAGTATTCTTACAGCCTACAAAATGCCAAGGCAATTGAGGTCCAGTGACTTGCCCAAGATCATATAAGTCTCAAATGTCTGAGGCCAAATTTAAACTTATGTTCTCTTGACTCTAGAACTGGTGCTCTAATCACTGCACCACTAAGTTTCCTGGCATCATGTTCTCTTAGAGACAATGATTTTGTTCTTCCTCTTATTTTTATTGTTCTTTCATTCTCAAGAGACCATATAACAAAATTCCTCTTACTGTAAGTATCCCTTGCTTCAAGTAGAACACAGGTGGTCACACCCTCCTTTCTTCAAGGAAGGCTGAGAACTCTTAGGGGAAGTGGGGAGCCAAACCAGACATTGTAAGCAGGTTCCCTCTGAATTGAAGGGTCTTATACCTTACCCAGAGTTCCCCCACTATCTGAGGCTCTCTACAGAGACCTTAAATTGTCTGTGGATATTTTATTTGTACAAGGACATAAACCACACAGGATTCTTCTGTAAGCATGTTGTATCCACAATATTGCTCCTCCCAGTTTTATTTTTATTAGAGTAAATGTGATCTCTTAAATCTTTCTTTCTTTTATTATTTTCGAGTTTCTCACTAACCAGCCCCTTCTTTACAATTACTCACAGATTATTAATTTTTAGTTTAGAGTACTCTAAATATAAACATACTATAGTCATTTCACAAAGTTAATTTAAACACATCTAAATATGTTTTCTAATTCAATGTAATATCTAATTATTATTATGTTACTTAATACAATTTAATAATTGTACAAATAATGGACAAACAACTAAAGGGACATTAACAAGTTCTTTAGAGGAAAGAAGAAGGAAGAGTCTAAAGATTTTGCCATAGAAGGATTCAAGGGTATTTATCCCATCACAAATAGCAGGAACTAATAAATCCTTGTTGACAACTTGAGAAATGAGAAGCAGATTGAAATATTTTGGCCAATACTTGATGGCCTGTCATATTGAAGAGGGATTAGACTTGTTCTGCTAGGCCCTAGAGGGAAGAATTAAGAGTTATTAGAAGAATTTAGAAGAATTAGAAGAATTCTCATTGGAAATAGTTAGTGTTGACTACATGCTATTCAATTTCACTTCCAGTAGGAATCTATGATTCTAATTACTAGGAACAATTACAGAAAGATGGATTAGCTTAGATGTAAGGAAAAACTTTGTAACTATTAAAACTTTCAAAAATGGATTGTCTGGTAGTAGCTTCTCATCTTTGGTGGTTTTTAATTAGAAGCAGTTGGCTAATTGTCAGGGATGAAGTTTTTCATGATTTATATAAGTGTAAGGTTAGTTGTTGATTTTTGCCTTATACAGAGTATCCCAACAATCTTAATTTGGAGTTTTAATCTGTTAAAGGTTTTAAAAGGAACCTTATCATTTTTTTCTGTATGGAGAGAATTTTAACCTATTAAAACTTTATGTAAAGACTTTGGGTACACCAGGTATGTGACTCACTCAATCAGAAAATATTTTAAGCTCTATTACATATAAACTTTAAATCCCAGATAAGTCCAGCAACAAAGAATGTTTGCTAGAAATACAGTTTGATTTCAATATATTTACCATATCCAGGTAATTAAGACAAATTACAAAATAGCTAGTAGACATATTTTGAGCACAACTGTATTATTTTCAAGGGCCAAGTTTATTCATTTTGGAGAAAAACATATATAATATAATTAATATGTATGCATTATTTATTTTGTCTGATAGGCATATACTTAACAATAGTTCCTATTTTATAACAATGTATCTTCTGCTTTCCTAAATTTGAGTTGACTCATGTGAGAATTATCATCTCTAGTTTACAGATTAGAAAACATCAAATGAAGTCACTTTGTGCTCATATTTATATTTATTTATATTATTCATATTTATATTCTCCTTTATAGTTCCCAATGTACTTTCTTCTACAATAGCCATCTGAACTTCAGGTAGTGAAAGTGTCATTTTACAGATGAGATAATCTGATGGCACAGCTGATAGAATACTGAGTATGGTGTCAAGAAGTGTTGACTTCAAATCCAATCTGACACTTATTAGCTATATGAGCCAGAACAAATTATTTAATCTCTGTGGCTTCAGTTTTCTCAACTGTAAAATGGCTATATTAATAGCTATTTGCCAGGATAGTTGTGAAGATTAAATGAATTAATATTTTTCAGGATTTTCACACAGTGTTTGGCAGATAATGGGCATCTAAAATATGCTCTTTTAACAGAAAAATATATCAGTATGGGACTGTCTCCTTTTTGGTGGAAATCAATACATGAGTCGTGGGTCAGAGTAAATGAAAGAAAGAAAAAGAGATCGGTTCCTGTCAGCATATTTGGGTTCCTTGGTCTGTTTAGGCTTCCAAATTAAGAGAGAAGATGGACATTGCCAACCCCTAGACTTTAGATGGTTGAAGGGAGAAGAAGACTATGGGAAGAAGCCAATAAGAGAGGAGCTAACAATATCTATCATATCACTATTCCCAGATTACTATATTAAAGATTTGTGGAATTTCCCCTTTGGAGGAGATTAGGGAGTATCTCTTGGTTGAGCTGAGTTACTTTACTGTCAATGAGAGAGAACTTTTACTTTGTATGGTCTATCTTTTCCTTTGTATGCATTCTCTAATTTTTGTTTTATTGGTTTAAACATTTTTTTGCTATTTTTTATATAGATATTCATCGTGGAATTGATATTTAGCTGGAATTAAAGAAATGAACATAAAGTTTTCTGTTCCCTCTTTAAGAATGGTAATAAGGACTTTTTATTTTTTTTTTACCAATTATAATTTAAACTTTATTTTTTTAAACATAGTAGAAATATGTTAAATCCAATATATTCATACATATTTATATAATTATTTTACATCACAGGAGAAAAAGTGAAGCAAAATAAAATGCAAGCAAACAATAACAAAAAGAGCAAAAATGCTATGTTATGAACCACACAATTCCCACAGTCCTCTCTCTCTCTCTCTCTTTCTCTCTCTCTCTCTCTGCGTAGGTGGCTTTCTTCATTACTGAAAAATGGAAACTGGTTTGAATCATCTCTTTGTTGAAGAGAGCCATGATTAGGACTTTATCTTTAATCTATAAACTACGTCCCCTACTAAAAATAGGAAGCAGGTAGGTATAATTCTAACCCTACAACTTATCTTTCTTAGGATAGTAAAGCATCCATCTTTTGGCCCCAACTTCTTGCTTCACCTCCTGAAAGGAATTAAAGCCTTCTTTTGAGAAAGTGAAGGTACATGAGATGCCTAATTTTGCCTTCATTCTATCTCTAATTCATACCATTTAGAAGCCAACCTTATCATGCTTCTTATCTCCCTGTCTCCTCAAAATCTAACACAAACTATAATATTGGGTAAATCATAATCTCTGGATGTTAGTTTTCTCATTAGAAACAGGTTGGAGTTGACTAGATGCTATTTAACTTCACTTCCGTATGAATCTATAATTCTAATTGCTATAATAAGTACTGAAAAGAGGATTGTGAATTTAGAAAACACTAAGTACTACATGTTCCAAAGTTTACTAAAATAAATATGAGTAGGAAGGGCCTGAGAAGGCCTGGAGAAGATATGACTTGCCATAGGTTTCAAAGAATCAACAGGATAAAGAAAAGCAGAGAGCATGGGAATCAGTGTCTTATGTGAATTTTGATTCCTTCTTCCTTGCTTCCTAAACTATTCCTCTAAACATAAAATTAAAAAAGAACTTTTGACAATTTGAAAGATTGTGAGAAGGAAGAATTTATATTATGCAAAGATCCTTATTTTTAAGTTTGAAAGAATAATAAATAATTTTGATTCCTACAAATTACAATTATCACACTTATTTATAAAACAACCTTTATTTTAAAATTACTTACATTAAAATCCAACTATAGGAACTATTATTCCTTTTTTCCTTCATGTTCTCATAAAATTTAAGATCACTTTCATATTATATGTTAAACACATATAATTGCAACCACAGATCATTTAAAAGAAGATATGTGCCTATTAAAATATCTGGAGTACTGAAGACTCACTTGATTGTCAGTTAAATAAAGATTTTCTTTCTTCACTATCAAATGATACTTTGTCCTTGTCCCATTCTGCTGGAGTACATTAGCTTTCTGCAGTGGTTTCTTATCAATATAGACAAAGCAGTCAACGTAATTGAATTTGAAAAGTACAAAAATTGTACTGACTTACCAAAATGTGTGTTGTAGCTTTTTAAAAGAATAAACAAAATAGAAGGAATTGGCTTTATTGCATCTTCTTTTCCACTTATGATCTTGAGCTATAAAAGGTGCAATGTAATTAAAAATAGAAGTCAATAAATCTGAGCCTAAATACACATGACATAATAGCATGATAATGAATCTGAACTTGAAGATTCTCACAATTACCAACTCTGAATTTAATTTCTGCCAAGTCCTAAAAATGAAGCTCTACCCCAGAATTCAGTGTTTTTCTCTCTAGAAATAGAACTATATTTTGTCAGTCGTTTTCATTGTAAAACAATGGAATCAAAAAGAAGAAAGGGAAATGGTATTAAGCAAATAACATTTATCTTCATTTTGGCTAGCTCTTCTTTTGACTTTTTCTTTCCATTAGAAGTAGAATAAGAAACACATGAATTTAAATTCAGCTTCAAATAATTGCTAGTTATATGGCCTTGTATAAGCTATATAATCTCTGCCTGCCTCAGTTTCCTCAATGTGAAATTGGAATAATAGAACCAATTCCCTAGAGTTGAAGTGAGGAAGAAATGAAGGTATCTGTAAAGTGCATAGCACAGTGCTTGGCATTTATAAATGGTTGTACTCTTATTTGATGAAGGAAGTTGAATTCTGAATATGCAAGAAGGCATAGCTTGTTGAAGTTCTTTAAAGTACTAGACAATAAAAGCCAGTTTAAGCCAGAGTTGAGGATTTACTTGAACGTTTAGGTAGAGCAGTGATCAGACAGGCTTATAGAAAAATGGACTCTTCACAGTTCTCAAAGTCAGAACAGAAATTAGAAGGACAAAAATATAAAAGGATGACATAATTCAATTCCATTTAATTCAACTGGAAAGGTGTTCCTTAAAGCCCTTTTCAGACTTATTCTAGTCACATATGTAGATAAAAGATGCTGGGAGTACAAATAACTAATGGCTTTGGTCTTGTCCAAGCTTAGTTGTGTCTACAATACTTTTGTCTTTTTTTCTCCTTATCAAACTTCAGTGTGGGAGAAAGTAGGATCCTTAAGGGAAGAAAATGGGAATTTCATGCCCCAGAGTTATTTTGAAGTTACTTGATAAACAGTTTTTAATCTAATCTTCATGCTTTAAATCTGAGAGTAATATGAAATACTCATGGTGAGCTCAAGTGGGATTGTCCTTAGAGACCCTAAAACCAGGGACCACTAAGTTTAGTACAAAGAAATGATTAAGCCTGAAGGCTTTAGACAGCTAGGAGGCTGTTTGATCTAAAAGGCTTGGTGCCTGGGGCTTAGAATTTCCTGCTGGGGAAATAAAAGCCTTTTTAACCAAGACAGAAAACAAGAGAACTAGAGAGAAGGCTTTTTTGCTGGTCCTATAAAAGTTTCCTGTCTTTTCCTAAAATAAATAAATAAATAAATAAAACAAGGAGGGACCAATAAGAAGATGCTTGTGAGCTTTAAGTTAAAAGAATATGTCAAGTATTATTCATCCAATAAGAAAAAGTTAGCCAAGGATTTCAACTAAGGAAGAAGCTGAAGCTAAGAGAGAAGAGGTAGTGAAGGAGGACACAACTGAGCATCATTGGCCAAGCTGTGCCTATCTGAGTGATGTACAGTGAAAACTGAAGCCACGGGACTAAAATCAAGTAACAAGTATACACACAGCAGAGCAATATCCAGGAAACATCATCTATCAGAATAGCATTCAGAAGTAACTATAAGATCAATGGGGAATGAGACCCAGGGTCCATGGGAGCATCATAGTGTCATCGTCAGAAGAAGCTTGAGTTGATCTTCCACAGATGAGCTCTGACAAACATATTTATTTTGTATATAATCCTGCATGTTTGTGCCATGACCACAAATGATCCCTATATCTGTAAATCCTCTATTGAAACTTATGGTGACGGGGCAGATAGGTGGCACAGTGGATAGAACACCAGCCCTGAATTCAGGAGGACCCAAGTTCAAATCTGGTCTCAGACACTTAACACTTCCTAGCTGTGTGACCCTGGGCAAGTCATTTAACCCCAGCCTCAGAAAAAACAAAAAAGAAAAGAAACTTATGGTGATTCAGTAACCCATTGTTCCTATAAATCCTTGTTAATCAATACTGGGCAAGATATCATCTAGTTTGTACCTAAAAAACATCACTGATAGACAACTGGTGAGGAATTGGTTGGATTACTCAACGTTTTTGCTGATCTGTACCTATCCAAAATATCTTTATATTGTTATGAAAGTTATCAATAAAAAATTGGTTCAATCTTGAAACCTTTGCTAATCCCCTGTTAGGATTACAAGGTGAGAACTCAGGTTGTCTGGACAATTACAAGGTGAGAACTCAGGTTGACTTGACAGTTCTCTGGCTCAGACCTTTGGTTGGGGCCTTTAAAGGGAGTTTATACCTTAGGAATTCTAAGAGGAGCAAGTTCATTGGTGGAAGTATTTCCCCATGCCCCATTGAGTTCTCACATGCCTATTATCTGGGAGGATAAAAGAAGGGTCTGAGAGAATCGACTCTGGGATAGAGTTGTAACACCAGGCAGGCTGAAAGGAGACCAGTCTGATTTGGGGAAGGACAAGAGCTGGAGGAGATTCAAAGCTCCCAAGAAACCTGTGCACAGAGGAAAAGATTTTACAGATCTCCTCCCAGAGAAGGATTATAATTGAGCAGAGGACCGGACCCTCACAATTCAAGAACTTTGCAGTTTGCCACTGCAAACAAACAAAACAAACAAACAACAACAACAACAACAACAACAACAACAAAAATTATTACTCACACTACTCTTTTCCACTGTGATCTCATTATACATTTTCTATTGCAACAATTTTCAACATGTATACTTCTGGTGTTTTAAGTTAGATTACAGAATAAGAAGTATTGTTTCTTAGATTGCCTTGCCTCATAATGAACTTCTACATTACATATTTTTTAAATAGCTAGCTCTAAGTAATTACTTGTTGAATGAAGTAATTAAAGGTTCAATAGAAAGAATATTTATCTTGAGAACAGAATATGAAGTTGCATGTCTCAGCTCAGACTATCCCAATATGACCCTTTGCAACTAAGTTACTCTCATTGTAATCAGTTTTGTTTTCAATGATCAAGATAGTTTATGATTTTACCAACATAGTTACTCCTTCAATTAGTATAAATTAGGTCATTTTCTTGTCCATGTTCCTTCAAAGTAACACCTATGTAGAACACCCATACTACTTACTTATAAAAACCCTTTTATATACCATGAATACCAGTGAAGTACTCTGTCTTCAAATTGTTGATTCTCTTGTCAATTTCTAGACATTTTTTTCTCTGATCCTACATTTTCTTCACAATATATGTTAAATCCCTGATATTAAACATTTAGAAAGAGACAGTAAAGGGTTCATAAGTATCTCTGTAGGCTTTATGATTTAGAAAACCACACATCATTATCTATATCCTATTGAATAAATATTTATTTTTTTTAATATTCCCCAATTACATTTTAATCTGGTTGGCCCCTCTTGAAAACGATATTGACTATATGTTTGACACCTCTATCTTAAAGCATTTCTTATGTGCTGATATCAAATACTCAACTAGACCAAATGTTACCAAAAGGTAACATTGATATAGATGTTGATTACAAAGGTTTCAGAGCACAAAAATTATAAGGTGCATATACTGTGTGTGAATAACCTCTAGGGTTTTATTTCTACAGAGACCCAAAGAGCAAGATCATATAAAATGTCAGTTGTATAAAACAGGATATTGAGTCACTGAATAGATAAACTGATAAAGATCATCCAAAAATAAAAAGTGAAAGGTAATTACAAGTATTGAGTATGCATGCTTAACGAGTTAATTAATATCAACTTCTTCCACCCAAAAGAAGAGTTTTCTGCCATTTTTGAACCTGAGTTGTTTGATGAGGGAGGGTGAACATATCAAGGAGAAACATACAATGGAAGAACCAAGATACTATTCATGTCATCATCCTTAGCCCATTGGGAAGACAAAGGAAGGACCTTGCATTTCAGAATAGAAAATAAAAGGCTTATTCCCACATCTATAAGCATGTATCTGCCCAGGAATTGATCCTAGTGAAAATCACATATTTCTTGCAAGAACCATAAATAAACCAATTTACTTCATACACTCCTGACTCCTTTTATCTTTGTAGCAAATTTCTAACACCATTTGACCATCCAACCCCATGTCCTTTAAAATATTTTCCATAGAGATATACACAAATAGTCCACAATTTCATCTAATATTATAAATATTGAGGAGCAAATGGACGAATTTGTCTCCCCTTTTCATCAACCAATCAGCTTTCCTTTTTCTAGAAATTTCAGAGATGGAATCCAGTTTTCTACATCTTCTTTGTAATTCATTATTTGTTTCATATTTTATCTTACTCATAATATTTAATCCTGCTTACCTAGCCATTGTACTCAAAGTGCTCATTTTTATTTCTCAAAAATAGTCATTGCTCTCTAAACACCTTTGCTTCCCTTTTTTCTTTCTACTTTTAAACAAATTCAATCACTGTTACTGATAATCAAATGAAAGCTTGAGGGGAGCAAAGTAGATTCTTTTACATATCACTCATTACTAGATTGATTTGCCAAATTGACTTCAGAACCAGAATTTTTGTTAGATCTTCTTCTTTTGTTTGATTCCAGAAATCCAAAGGGTCAAATGTAAAGTATCCTCTCTGACAACCTCACCACCATCACCTCACCAAGTTGCCAGTTATGAGAACATATTTTTCCAAGATAACTTGATGCCTGGGATCATTTTTTTCCCTCTATGTATCTTCCTCCATTTGGTATATATCAGGCCTTATGAGACATTGAGAAGAGTCTGGTGTCTCCCAAGTGATAATTCTAATAACTGTAAATGACAGGATAGTGTTTTGATTAATCTACAATGTACTGTCTGATACTTTTTGTTAGGATTCTTACAGATGTTATGGGCCAAACTTGAGACAAGGTAATGTACTTGGTTCACACCTTTAAAGGAGTTCAAACCTTTAAAGGAGTTTACACCTTTAAAGGAGTTCGCTCATTGATCCACTCATTAGACTCACACCATTAGAGAGCATATAAAAGCCCATTCTCTGGGAGTCAGGACTTAGTCAAGGGGAGAATTTCAGGGAAGCTCGAGAAGATTCAGAGCTAGGATTCAGTGGATTCACAAGTCCAGGAGATTCACAAGTCTAAAGGAAAAGCCTGCTCATGGACTTCTGGGAGATTCAGAACTAGGATTGATTTCCGGGAGATTCACAAGGCAGAAACCTACAATCTCACACTCTTGGAGGCAGAGTCTGATTGATTTCAAATTCCACCATGGTGCTGACTGGAGACACCGGGACAAGAGCTCTTGGGAACCAAAGGGAGAGAGAGGCCTCTAAGAAAGCTAGCCGAGCCCCAAGTGAAAGAAACAAGGCTTGAAGGAGAAAATAAAGGATCTGGAGATAAGATTTGGAAAGAGACAGTAAAGGTCTTTAACTCCTGGCTGCATTTTGGGATTATTGAAGTCAACTGAAGCCAAGGCTATTTCCAGAAGCTCCCCAAGAAACCTGCTCCCAGAGAACAATTACAATTTAGAGAAACAGAACACTATACTTTTGTCATGTTTGACACTAAATGATCTATCTATTCAGTGCTCAATTCATATTTGTACATTGAGCATTTATTTTATTCCCTACTTTTTTTGGGAAACCTTAGACTAATTCTAATAGCAGAACTTTTCCTGTAGAAGACATGGTAAAGATGATAAACCACTGATAATGAAAATTAGGGAGCTTACTTCTCTTATTGAATGCCCAATGATGAATGTAGTGTTCAATTGCTTGGCTAGGTGCAGAATAGAGATATAGATGCTTGAACTCTAATAAATTTCTTTTAGAAGATAATTTAGTATTAAATAGCTCATAGTGATAGGACAATAGTATAATATTAGTATTATATTAATAGTATAATATTAATTTTTTAACGATAGTATTTAATGATAAGAATGAAAAAAAAAGTTTATTGTTATTGAAATATTGTTGTATTTTTCTTAAGAAATGTCAGTCCATTCTTTTCCTCCTACATAATGCTGGGGACAGCTTATGATTTGCATTTGGATAATATTTGTATAGCAGGATGTCTGGCATAGAGTTTAATCTTAATAAATTATTGTTCTCTTTCCTCCCTTTCTGTCTCCTTGTAAAATGCATATGTTAAGACAAACACTAAAAGCTGTGCCTCTAAGTTTATGTCATAATAGGGACAATAAACTTTTTTTAAACAATTGCTTATTTCCTCTGTTTATGCTTAGGTCAAACTCTATAGTGTGGAGTCACATATCTTGCAAGAACTTCTGAAGTCTTTTAGAATTTGATGAAATCATCACAGTGTCATCTGCAATTTAAAAAGTTAATAAAATATTAAACAAAGTCTTGGAGGTCTAAGAAAGAAAATATGTTTACATTGGATTCTGTTTTGGATATTTTCACTTTCAGCAAACATGTCTCCTTATTTTATGCCTCTACCTGATATTAATGATCAAAGGGTATTGAACAAGATTATTTCCATGTAATTAACAATTATCTTACAAGTTAGTATCTATTGATGTTCTAACAACATTTCCCCCCATATAAGTGAGATCCAATTTTTCCCCTGTTCCTACTTCAGCATTAGGTATTTTGCAAACTGATTAGTTAGCAGTTCCCTAATCATGTTGCAACCAGCATGGATCACTGATTTTTATATGCCTTCTATTTGTATTTACTTTAACATATGTGAATGGATGGGAACACCTTATGAAAAGAGAATCTTTAAAATTGATGTTTTTTCTAATCAATTAATAATGTTGTTGTTACTTTTATCAATATTAGTAACAAATGGTAAGCACAGTAGTGTTTTTTTTAATTTTTTCAGTTATGTGATGATAAAGATGACATCATCTAGAGACTATCACTTTTGAAATGAGACAGATGGTAGAACAGCACTGGGTTTGGACTCTGAAAGAAATGAAATTAAGTATGAGGTTAGACATTTACTAGCTTTGGGACCCTGGACAAATCACTTAAATTCTGCCTCAGTTTCCTCAGTGGCAAAATAGAGATCATAATACTGTCTATATCACAAGACTAGTGTAAAGATAATATTAAATAATAGTTGTAAAATCACATAGCACCTCTCCAACAGTGAGGGGATTCAGGGCAGTACCAATAGTCTTGTGATGGAGAGTGCTATCTGCACCTAGAGAGGGTGGAGACAAAGTGTGGATCACAACATAGGATTTTCACATTTTTGTTGTTGTTTGCTTGTATTTTGTTTTCTTTGGTATAATTTTTCTTGTCCAGCGTGACAATTGTGGAAATATGTATAGAAGAATTGCAATGTTTAACATATTTTAGATTGCTTGCTGTCTAGGGGGGGAAGTGGGGATAAGAGAAGGAGAAAAAAAATTGGAATATAAGGTTTTGCAAGGATGAATGTGGAAGACTTTCTATGATTGTGTTTTGAAAATAAAAAGCTTTATAAAAAATCATTCAGTATAGTGCTTGTCAGAGTAGATGTTATATAAATGTTTATTCTCTTCTTCTTCCCTCTCTTGTTAAACCTTGCCTATTCATTAACAATATGCTCATTGAAGATGCCCTTGATATATCTTTATTCTCATAAAGAAAAAATATGTGTGTGTCTGTGTAAATAATTAGAATGTAGGTGTATCCTATAGGCTAAAAATTATTGATGTTCTAACAAATATCCTTTTCCCAACCATGTTAATGAGATCCAATTTTTTTTTCTTTCTTCCTACTTCAATATTAGGTATTTTGCAAACTGATCAATGTGTAGTCTCCTAATCATGTTGCAACTGGCATGTAACACTTATTTTTATATGCTTCCTATTTATACTTATTTTAATATACCTGCTCTTCCAGTCTTGTCCTCTTTTCTTACATTTCTACATCCTCATTATGCACATTTGAATATTTAATGTAAAAATCCATATTTTATTACATTACTATAGTTTGTGGAGGGAAATATTATCTGCCCTTTATACATTTTTATCCTTATATGCCTTTTGTATAAATTTATCATTTTCTCTTTATATATTGTTTACTTTGTACTATTCATCTATGCTTTGTGATTTGCTGTTTTTAATTTACCAGCTTCCTTCTTTGGAAAATTTTGCAATTGGCCATCTTCCCAACCAGTAGAACTCTCAGCTATCAACTTTCTGTACTTGACAGTTAAGACATAATTTTATAAATTCAGGGTTGATTTTAAGCTCGTTTAATCATTATGCTTTGGTTATTAATTAATTTATTTAAACTTCTGTATGAAATTATTTCAAAGTATTTTCTCCCATCTATATTATTTTCATTATCAGTCATATAATAATTTGTTCAAAGAGATGAAGTTGTTTTACTCATATTTCATCTTTTTATTTATTTATGTGTTTCTATTTATTTTGATCTTTGCTCTAACGTCAGTGATATGAATGAGTTCACATAGCTGATTCAAGAATAACCCCTACATTAGTAAAATGTATTTTCTTGCCTTGTTTCATGATAGTTTTGAGTGCTTGTCATATTCAATATTTATTTATTGAATATAATAGAGGTAGGGACTAAACTCCTGATTTCATTGATATAGGAAACTCTCAGATGAGGAAATTTGTCTAGTTGGTGCAGGTCAGCATGGTTTCTAAATTTTGTTGTTTTATAGAGTTGCATAGAATGCTAAGAAATTAAGTCACAAACCTAGTAGGTGTCCGAGGTAGGCTTGGAATCATGTCTTCCTGTCTTTGAATTCAGATATTTATCCAGGATATAATGGTACTTTTTCTCAACAAAGATATGTATGTATGCATGAAACTATGTAGTCTCCTTAAATTGGTCTTTTTTTTGTACATTTTTGTTCAACATTCCCTAACATTTATCTTTGTCTTTATTTATTATTAGGTTTGTTTTAATTTATTTTGAGGGTATTAACATTTTCTTCATAGAACAATAACTTATTTTTTTATCTAACGATTGAAACTTTTGCTACAATTATATATATATGTATATATATATATAATGTGTGTGTATATATATATAAAAATATAAATATATATGTGTATATATATATTCATTCATTATTTCATTTGAATTTTGATCCTGAAGAAGCTGTGGTATTCCAAGTTTAACATATACAATATCATTATAGAATCTTTTTTTATTATTTATTTAATCTTTGCATTAATTTTAAAAACACATATGATACTAAAAATCAGAAATTGAGAAAATTTTATTCAAGAAGAATCTTAAGGAATCATCTTAATTTTTCTGGCCAGAAGTGGGCTTTACTCCTCTTTAGGAAGAGATTGGGGCTGAGCACAGACTACTTCATACTTGTTAGGGTGGCACAATACAGACTAGACAACTGATATCATCAGTATAAGAATTTTCATATGAAGAAACTGCCCTGATTTATGCAATTAGGCCCTTCTCTTCATTTAATTGTCTTTAGACTAGCCTAGAACTCTGAGAAATTAAGTGACTTATCTAGTTTCATAATCTTAGTATGTGTCAGAGCTGGAATTTGAACCTATGACTTTCTATCTTTAAGGCCAACTCTAAATCTCACCCAAAGATAAACTCTCCTAAGTTTCTGGTGTATGGGGAAAATAAATTATGAAAACTGTTCCTCTCATATCCTCCAAAAGTCCATTTATTCTGTAAGCAGCAGCAGAGTGGACTTCTTCCATCTTTCTTCTCCAAGTTGGGAGCCAGGAGTGCCTGAAGAGACTCAACTTTTAATGACTTCAGCTTGAGGATTCCCAAAAGTTTTCTGCTCTGAAAAGTCCCAGAGGGAGACTGGCAAATGCTGTAGCTCTGTTTCCTCTCCCTAACTCTGTTCTTCCATTCATAGAGAATAACACACATTTCCACTTATAAGGGAAGAGCCCCTTACTAGTGGGGGCAGGGACAAGCAGTATACTAGCATTTTTACGTACCTAACATATGTCGGGCACTGTACTAAGCTTTTGTAAACAGAGAAGATAAATACAAAAATGAAAACAAAAATAGAACAAGACATATACATACTCAAATAAAAGCCCTCTAGGGCTTACCATGTAATGTAATAGAAGTTTTGAGGAAGACCTACTAAGGTCTTCTCCTCCTAAATTGGAACCATGGATTATGCTAAATGAAAATCTCAAAACTGATATATTACTTGAGCAGACTAATAGCATAAAGGGACATTGTAATGCCTCTAATCCCTCCTTCATAGAGTTGTAAATAAATGAATAAATATAAAAGGATAATAAGATACCATGGTATTATTACCATAGTAAGAAAGCACTGCCTACGTACACAAGTACCAGAGTTACAACTTTAGCTATGTTACTAATTACCTGTTTCCCTCAGTCAAGTGAGTGGTCCTTAGTTTACTCATTGAATAATAAGGTAGTTGAATTCAATACTCTCTCCAAATCCTTTCTGTCCTACATTTAGTATAGGTGTGATTTATTGTGATTAGAAGTATCTGACCAGACTGGCAAATGTGTAAGGAGGCAAAAAAGTAGACTGTGACATATGTTTTCTGTTACAGAGGAAACTATGTAAATATCCTCCTTGTGTGGCAAAGTATTCACCTTCTGCATTCTATATATGTTGAATTAATTCTGCAAACTGTGAATGATTTAACACTTCTCACAGAACAGATTTACAGAATATGGCTTAAGGCCTGGGAAAGAACAACATGCTGCCCTCAGTGCATTTTTATACAAAGTTCCTCAGTGTCTAACTATTTATCATACTTGTTTACTTTATGGTAATGATGACAAACATAGAGTCTGTGAAATACATCTTTGCACTTTTCAACAGGTTTCTAAAACCATTGAACTGTTTTTTATTTTGAAATCTTATGTCTGCTCATTAAACCAGATAATGGCCATACAGAGTCCCAGTCCATCAATCACCCTTTCAGCAACAACTCAGACTTTAAAATATCAACTAATTCATTTGTTGATTAATTTTGTGAATTGTTTAACTGAACTGACCAGTTTGTTAATTCAGTCAAAGCAACTAATATAGAACCATGCAGATGTAATGTGAGCAATAGTACAGAGTAGCAATCAAATGAGATTATATCCATGTCACATGAATATAATGTCAATTTGGTGTGTTTTCATAAGGCATATATGTATATACACTCTTTTTAGACCATCATTATATAGTTAAATATTATATATCATTATGTCCACATACATTATTATTTGGTTGTTCATTTATGCACTCTTATTATCTCCTACCTAGACCATACTGTTCATGGAATTTTCTTAGCAAAAATACTGAAGTAGTTGCCATTTTCTTTTCCAGTAGAATAAGGCAAACAGTAGTTAAGTGACTTGCTCAGAATCACACAGCTAGTAAGTTTCTGAGGCCAGATTTACACTGGAGTCTTCGTAAATCCAGATCCAGCATTCTATCAACCGAGCCATTAACTTTGCCTAGCCCACATATATGTGTTTGTGTATGTGTGTGTATCTGTCTTTCTATTTATCATCATCGTTTACTTATATAAAAACTTGTATGTATATACATGCACATGTTTGTATATATATATATATACATATATATATATATATAAAATTTACATGTACATGCATACATCTTTATGAAAGGTAGATATGAGAGAACACTGAATTCTAATTAGTGGTATGCTGGAGCCAGTTAAACCCGCTAGTGAGAGCTGATTATTAACATTTCTGTTGACACATTCCAAATCTGGGAAACTCTAAGAATCATGAATTATTTTACTTATCGACCAAACTTAATAAGAAAAAGAGTTAATAATGTAGATTAAACTAAAAATAATGTTTTGTGTTTGCTTTTTGATTTTGAAGGGATGAGGTTGAAGGAAGGGTGGAAACCTTATTCTTAGACATTTATCAGCTTATTACTGATTCCAAACTTGAATACCACTCAGTTATGTCAGTCTTAGGCATTTGGAATTCAATTTTTTCTTTTATAGTTTAAGATGGTTTAAAGAATAATCTCTTCTTATTTTTCATCTTTAATTATTATGATCCTATCAATTTCTTTATAGAATTAAGATTCATGAGGTCCTTACATATGTTTCTCTATGTGCGTTTGTACATTATGTGTGGGATCAGGCAGCAGACAAAGGAGCATTAATATAGTGTTAGAGGTTGCTCATTTATTTGTATTTGAATACCAATAATAAGAGGAAAGAAAATTATTACTCTTTGCAGATGATATGATGGTATACTTAGAGAACCCTAGAGAATCAGATAAAAAACTATTCGAAATAATCCACAACTTTAGCAATGTTGTAGGATATAAAATAAATCCACATAAATCATCAGCATTTTTATATATCACTAACAAAATCTAACAGCAAGAGATACAAAGAGAAGCTCTATTAATAATAACTGTAAATAGTATAAAATATCTGGGAATCTATCTGCCAAGGGAAAGTCAGGAACTATATGAGCAAAAATACAAAACACTTTCCACACAAATAAAGTCAGATCTAAGCAATTGGAAAAATATCAAATGATCTTGCATACTTCAGTGAATATAATAAAGATGACAATATTCCCCAAACTAATCTATTTATTTAGAGCAATACCAATCAAACTCCCAAGAAACTATTTTACTGACCAAGAAAAAATAACAACAAAATTCATCTTACAGAACAAAAGGTCAAGAATTTCAAAGGAATTAATGAAGATAAAAGCAAATGAAGGTGACCTAGCTGTACCAGATCTAAAACTACATATAGCAGCAGGAATCAAAACTATTTAGTACTGGCTAAGAAATAGAGAAGCTGATCAGTGGAATAGGTTAGGTTCACAGAACAAAATAGTCAATGATTATAGCAATCTAGTATTTATTTGACAAACCTAAGGGCCCCAGCTTTTGGGATAAGAATTCATTATTTGACAAAAACTTCTGAGAAAATTAAAAACTAGCATGGCAGAAAATAGGCATAGACCCACACCTAACATCATATACTAAGATAAGGTCAAAATGAATTCAAGATCTAGACATAAAGAGTGATATTATAAACAAATAGATAGTTTATCTCTCAGATCTGTGTAGGAGGAAGAAATTTGTGATCAAAGAAGAACTAGAGATCATTATTGATCTCAAAATAGATAATTTTAATTATATTAAGTTTAAAAAAATTGGTACAAACAAAACTAATGCAGATAAGATTAGAATGGAAGCAATAAACTGGGAAAACATTTTTTTACATCCAAAGGATCTGATAAAGGTCTCATTTCTAAAATATATAGAGAACTGACTCAAATTTATAATAGTTCAATCCATTCTCCAGTTGATAAATGGTCAAAGGATATGAACAGACAATTTTCAAATGATGAAATTGAAAATATTTGTAGTCACATAAAAAGGAGCTACAAATCAGTATTGATCAGAAAAATGCAAATTAAGACAACTCTGAGATGCCACTACATATCTGTTAGATTGGCTAAGATGACAGGAAAAGATAATGATGAATGTTTGAGGGGATGTAGGAAAACTGAGACACTGATACATTGTTGGTGGAACTGTGAATTGATCCAACCATTCAGGAGAGCAGTTTGGAACTATGCTCAAAAAAGTTATCAAACTGTGCATACCCTTTGACTGAGCAGTGTTTCTACTAGGACTATATCCCAAAGAGCTGTTAAAGGAGGGAAAGAGACCCACATGTGCAAAAAATGTTTGTGGCAGCACTTTATGTAATTGCTTGAAACTGGAAAATGAATGGATAGTGGATGTCCATCAGTGGGAGAATGGCTAAATAAATTCTGGTATATGAATGCTGTGGAATACTATTGTTCTGCAAGAAATGACCAGCAGTATGATTTCAGGGAGGCTTGAAGAGATCTTCATGAACTGATGCTAAGTGAAAGAAGCAGAACTAGAAGATCATTATACATGACAACAAGAAGACCATACAATGATTAGTTCTAATGGACACGGTTCTCTTCAACAATGAGATGATTAAAACCATTTCTGTTAGGTTCTTACTAAGTGCTAATGAGATAATGAGATATTAGGTTTTTACTAAGTGCTAGGTCGGTACTTAACAATTTTCTAGTTCCCGCCTTTCCAAGGAGTTTGACATGTGAATTCCTGGGGAAGAGCTTGCATGCTTAGGAGGAGCAAGTTCATTGGTTGAAGTACTTCTTCCCAGAAGCCCTTGCATTATCCCACGCCCATTCTCTGGGAGTTTAAAGAGGGCATCTCTGGAAGAAAAAGTCAGTCTCTGCTCTAGACCAGAGTTGAGTCGGCTCTCTGCAGGAAGGGAAATCACTTCTCTGGACCAGAGTTAACGGCAACTGTCTGGAGACAACAGTTCTCTACAGGAAGAAGAATCTGTCCTAGAGATTTCAGTTGACACAGCAGATCTCCTCCCAGAGAGAGATCGGCAGCTTCTGGAGACTTGTTCAATGATGAAGAGAGCCATCTACACCCAGAGAGAAAACCGAGGGAATAGAGGGTGGACCATAAGATAGCTTTATCACTCTCCCTGTTGTTGTTTGCTTGCATTTTGTTTTCTTTCTCAATTTTTATTTTCCTTCCTTCTTGATTTGATTTTTCTTGTGCAGCAAGTTAACTATATAAATATATAAAAATATAGTGGATTTAACATGTATTTCAACATAGTTAACATGTATTGGACTATCTTCCAGCCAGCAAGGGGAGGGGTAGGGGAAAGGAGGAGAAAATTTGGAATAAAAGATTTTGCAAGGGTCAATGTTGGAAAAATTACCATGCATATGCTTTGTAAATTAATTAATTAATTAATAAAAAAGAAAGGAAAACTAAAAATGAGAGTTTTAAGTTCCTGTAATTTGAAGCTAAACTACTTTTGACTTGTCCATCACTCTCTACATTAAATTCAGATGTAGTTGAGACAAAGACCTGAAATTATATAAGTTCTTTGAATGTCCTTTATTGTTGTTCAAAATTACCTTTAGCTTTGCTGGATATGATAGTTTTAGTCCCAGGACTAATTTTTTTTGATTATTAATATATTATTTCAGGACCTGCTGTCTTTTATTGGAGATGCTGGTAAATCCTGTATTATTCTAATTGCATCCCCAGCATCTTTGAATTTGTTTCTTTCTTGTAAAATTTTCTCTTTGATCTGGAGGTTTAGAAATTTGGCAATAATGATTCTATGTGTTTTCCACATAGGTGATCAGTTTATTTTGTTCCTATTTCTACTTTCCTCTCATCTTCTATCACTCCAGTACAATTATTTTGATATTGTTTTGCATTATTCTGCCAAGTTTCTTTTTCTGATCACAAATTTCAGATATACCAATTATTCTTACATTTTTTCTTCTTCATCTGTTTCCCACATCTATTATTTTTTCTTATAAAATGTTTTACTGTCTGTTCTCTCTTTTCAAAAATCCTTTATATTTTGTTTTGTTATATCTTAGTCTTTTGTAACTTCACTGGATTCCCCTTGTTCAATTTTAATTTTCAAAAAATGTATTTTCTTCTTTAAGACTCTGGATTTCTTTTTCTAGTGGATTGAAGTTCTTTTCATAATCTTGTTTTTCTTGAATAATTATTTTTTGTTTGTGTGTGTTGTTTTGTTTTCAGTCTCTCTTATTTGATTTTTGAAGTCTGGTTTTGACTTTTTCTATAAATTTTTGTGGACAGGAAGTCATTTAATTTTACTTTTTGGTGTAGAAAAGGCTGTTTATTTATTTATTTTTTACTTCACTGTCCTCTGTAGAGTGCTGATCTTCCCCATCCCCATCAAAAATTTGTTTGGTTGTAGTCTTCCTTGTCTGCTCATTGTTTTTTTTAAATGAGAACTATTAGTGTAAGCATTTCTAATCCTGGGTTGGGGAGCATAGTGTCTTTAGATTTCCTTCATCTCTCCCCTCTGGATTCCCAAATCAAAAACTTCACCTTCTTGCACGTGCCTTCTGCATTCACAAGATATTCTGATTCCTTCTCACCCAGGACAGTGTCTCAGCCCCACAGATGGACCTGCCATTCCTAATTAGCAGCTTTCCCAAACTCAGATTCCCCCAACTACCCTGCTTTTTGGGAGGTGAAATTATATATTATTTGGGCTGTCTACCTCTGAATTCAGTTAGCCTCAGGGCTCTTCTGGGGAGCTAACCTAGATGTGTTTATATGGCACACATCAATCCTGAAGTCTGAGTTCAAATCTGGTCTCAGACACTTAATACTTCATAGCTGTGTGATCCTGTACAAGTAACTTAATCCCAATTGCCTCAGCAAAAAAAAAAAAAAAAAAAAGAAGAAGAAGAAGAAAAAAAAAGAAGAAAAAGAAAAAGAAGAAAATAAAATTATCAATATTAAAAATTAAAAAGCCATCAATAAAGATGAATTTAAAACAATTATAAGGAGTTATTTTCCTAATTTTATGCCAGTAAAATATATACCCTAAGAAAATGAATAATTATTTACAAAAATATAAACTCTCTAGATTAACAGAAAAGGAAATATAATATTTAAATAACCCTAATTTAGCAAAGGAAGTTAAACAAGTCATAAATGAGAACCCCCCCCAAAAAAAATCCCCAGGACCAGATAGATAGCTTCATAAGTGAACTTTACTAAATATTTAAGGAACAATTAATTCCAATATTACATGAATAATTTGAAAATATAAATAAAGAATTCTAATTAAATTCCTTTCATGACACAAATATGAACAGAACAGAAAAAGGAAGGTATAATAAATTTTCTTAATCAATATCAATGATATATACATACATGTTAAGATTCTTACAAGGTACTAAGTCACTGGAATGGATAGAGACAATAATTATCTAATTTAGTATGGTACTTAATAGTTCTCTAATTAAGTAATGTACTTACTAGAATTCTATAAGATTCACACCTTTAAGAGAGCATACTTTTAAGGAGCTCCCACAAGCCCAGGGAGAACCCAGAAGCCCACTCTCTCAGAGGCAGAATTTATTCCAACTTCCACCTTTGTGCTGACTGGAGACATAGGGAAGAAGAGAGGCTGAAGCTGGCTGGAGAGATTCGGAGGTATCTCTTAGAACCAAGGAGAGAGATAGGACTCTATTAAAGCTAACTAGGCCCAGGAAAAGATTCAGGACTTTGATGGACGCAATAAAGGATCTGGACTTTAACTCCTGGCTATATTTGGGGTAATTATACTGAACTGAAACTAAGGCTGCCTCCAGAAGCCCTCCAAGAAATCTGCTCCCAGAGAACAATTATAATTTAGAGAAGAGAATATTACACATACACACAGACATACATATTATATTTGTATATACATATACACATATATTACAGGCAAGGAAATTTTAGTAATATGTTGCAAAGATCACACACTATTACCAGATAACATTTATACTAAGAATACATGGGTGGTTCAGTATTATGAAAACTACAAGCAAAATTGACTCCCCATCAATAACAAAAACAATAATGATCGTATGATCATAGCAATAGATTCAGGAAAAAAAGTGTTTGAAAAATTCAATTCTCATATTAAAACATTAGAAAGCTTAGCAATCAATAGAGCATTTAAAAGGTTATATAGCATTTATTTAAAACCAAGATTAAATTATTAATTTAATTAATTAAATTTAATTAAATCAATGTAAATAAATTGATTTTAATTAATTAATTTAAATTAATTAAATTAAAACCATCTAAAAGATGTATAAACTTGAAGTCTTCCTAATAAGCAATTCAGCAATGTCTATTATCATACTTATTGTTCAATATTGTGTTAGAAATGTTAGCTATAGAAATAAAGCAAGAAAAAAATTGGAAAAATAAAAATAGACAATGAGCAAGCATAACTATCATTTATTGCAGATGACAGACTTAGACAACCCTAGAGATTCAATTAAATGAATTCAATTAAAAACATGGTTAAAAAATAACTTCAACACAGTTTTGGGATATAAAATAAATCCAAATAAATCATTAATATTTTTATGTACTATCCACAAAAACCAGCAGGGAAAGATAGAAGTGAAATTCCATTTAAAATAATTGTAGGCAATATAAAATGCTTGGAATTCTACCTGCCAAGACAAACACAAGAATTATATAAATGCAATTACAAAATAGTTTTCACACAAATAAGGACACATCTAGGCAGCTGCAGAAATATTTTTTTTTCTCACAAGTAAACTGAGCCACCATTATAAATATGATAATTCTACCTAAATTAATTTACTTACTCAGTGCCATAACAAACAAAATGCCAAATAATTATTTTATAGGACTTGGAAAAAAACACAAAATTAATGTTGAAGAATAAGAGGTCTAGAATGTCAACAGAATGAATAAATTTTTTAAAAAATGTGAAGGAAAGCAGTCTACCAGTATCAGATTACAAACTGTATTACAAACTGGTGATGATCCAAACAATCTGATACTACCTAAGTAAAAGAATAATAGATCAATGGACTAGATTAATTATATAATACAGAATAGCAAATGATCATAGTAATTCAGTGTTTGATAAACCTGAGTATCCAGATTTGGGGGTAAAAACTCACTATTTCCTAAAAATTCCTGGGAGAACTGGAAAGCAGTTTGTAATATGTAAGGCATAGACTACATTTTGCACCATTTACTACAATAAGATGAGGTCAAAATGGATGCATCATTTAGACATAAAAGATGATATCACATGTAAAGTAGAGAAGCACAGAAAAAATTTACCTCCTCAGATCTATGGAAAAGGGAAAAATTTATGAGCAAAAAAGAGACAGAGAGGATCATTAGAAGTCAAATTGACAATCTGTATTACATGAAATTTAAAAGATTTGTGTGTGTCTGTGTGTGTGCAAATTAACACAATGTAGCCAAAATTGGAAGGAAAATAAAGGGGAGACAAAAAACACATTATTTTTTAATCTGATAAAGGCTTCTAAAGATGTTACATATTATATATGCATGTATTTATGTACACACACACATATATGTATGTGTTTATGAACCATTCTTAAATTCATAAATGATGAAAGTTTATAGACAGTTTTAGAAGAAGAAATCAAAGCTTTCTATAAAAATATAAAAATGTTTTAAATCACTATGTATTAGTAAAATGAAAATTAGAACAACTCTGTGATACTACCTCTCATGACTAATGTGACAGAAATGAAAAATGACAATATAGAAGGAAATATAGAAAAATTGAAACTCTAATGCACTGTTGACAGAGTTATGTACTAGTCCACCTATTCTGGGAAACATTTTTTTTCTTAAATTTTTTTCTCAAATACATGTAAAAAGATTTTAACATTTTTTTCATATTTTATCTCTGCAGAACGTTTTATATTTACACCCAAAGAATTGTAAAACTATGCATGCCTTTATCTCAACTCTATCACTACTAAGTCTGTATCCCAAAGAGATCTAAGAAAAGATGGAAGGAAGAGACCTATTTACATAGTATATTTATAGCAGATACTTCCAGTATTGGAAATTGAAGGAATACACATAAATTAAAGAATGATTGCACAAGTTGTAACATAAGAAATGTTAGAGGATAGTTTCACATTGTTCTTGAAAGACTTGAATGTGTTCATGCAAAGTGAAAGTAGCAGTACTAGGAAGACATTATACACATTAATAGAAATATTGTATCAATCAATAATAAAGAGAGACTTTGATATTTCTGATCACTATAATGATCCTTAACAATTCCAGAAGACATAAAAATGTTTCCCCTTTCCAGAGATAGAACTGATGAGCACTGAATGTTGACAGGAACAAACTTTTTTAAAACTTTTCTAATGTTGATATAATTTATTTTACAACATAGTTAATATAGATATATGTTTTGGATGATTTAAGATATATAATTGATACCATATCTCTTGCCTTCTCAAAGAATAGAAGAGGGCAGGATGGGGAGAGATAATTTGAAACTCAACATTTTAGAAAATGAATGTTAAAACATATTGTCATGTAATTTAAAACAAGCACACATGTATATGCACATGATATAATACACATACATGTATATGTAAATATACATATTAAATACACATTCAATTTCTCTTATGGGGAACTCACTATTTCCAGAAATCTCATTGCACATCTGGAAAATGTAATATTCTCTTGCTGGTTTTCTGGAGGTCTTGGAGCAGCCTTCCTTTCAGCAGATTAATCACCCCAAGAATAGCCAGGTGTTAAAGTCCAAATCCTTTATTATCTCCTTCACAATCTAGATTCCTTGTCTGGGGCTCATGCTAACTTTCTTAGAGGCCTTCTGGAGTCTTAGTTTCAGTGGAGAAGCTAAATAGGAGAGCCCTGCCACCACAGTGGTGTGAGATGGGATGAATGAATCTCTTTGAGTTTAAGGGCTTGTGCTTCAGCCTCCATCCACCACAAAGGTGGATGATGGAATGAATCTGTCTCTCAGAACCTGCTGGCTATTGTATAGTCTATTTTAATTACATCATTGTAGGTGTGAAGCTTGTAGAACTATATTAAGTACTAAGTTACATGTACAAGAGAACTATTAATCACCATGCTAAACATTGTCTTATTAATTCCACTTAGCACCTCATAAGAATCCTTGCTTTAAGTACAAGAGTTCCTGCACATAACAGGAAAAGTCTAATTATTGGCTAATTTTCCTTACAATGAATCTAAATGTACTTGTAATTTCTATCTGATAGGATGATAAGATTCCTCTTCTACATAACTATTACCATGTCTATCCAGTTCATTCTAAGGCCTATTTGTGGAGTTGTTTTCATATTTTATCCCTCATTATAATGCAAGAGACTCTTTTAGGGAGGGAATAATTTCTTTTGTTTTCTTCATATCCCCAGGGTTTAGTAATTTATATCTAGCACATAGTAGGTATTTAATAAGTGATTATTAATTAACTTAAAAGTGAAAGTAAACATAATTGTGTGTTGTGTGCTGAAGAATTTGTACTCCAAAAAATTAGCAAAAAAGAAATTTCACTTACTTACTATCTTTTTCCTTTAAACATGTCACTTTTACAAGTCTCTACAACTGTGTTCATCAAATGAGGGGGTTAGTATAGATCAGGGATCCTTAACCTTTTCTGTTATGGTTTCTTTTGTTAATATGGCAAAGCCTATGGACTTCTTTATAGAAGCATATTTTTAATGCATAATATCATATATACAGAATGAAAAAGGTAATGAATCATACTGAAATACAGTTATAAAAATATTGAAAAAGCAAATTCAGGCCCAGTTTAAGAACTAGAGGAATAGAAGTTCTCAAAGTTTAATTGCAGCTCTAAATCCTATCATTCTATGAAAAAAAAATCATTAATTCTTTTTCTGTAATCTTATGTTTATTTGAAATAACTTACATAATAGTCTTCCTATTTTGAAAAATTATAAAGGGCAGGAGAGCTACCAGGAGGCTGGTCAAGTCTTCTTGGTCAAAGTGCAGGAGGCAGGAGAGCCACCAAGAGGTTGATCAAAGATGGAATCTCTGTGGCTGACTTTGTCCTCAGTTTAAATACCCTATTACAAGTACACCATTATAGGTGTCAATCTTATAGAATAGGTGGCAACTCGTAGAACTATACTAAGTATATGTAAACTTGAGAATCATTATCTTAATTCCACTGAGTTAACACTTTGTTGTAGGATTAAATCAATCACACTGAGCCTTAAGTATATTCCTATCCTTCACAGAAAATACCTACAGAAAGGATGTTTACTAAAATAATAGGAAGGAGAAGACAAAAAAAGGAAGAAAATATTCCTAAATATTCTACTCTGATAAAGACAGAAAGGATGCTATAGATCCCTCTATTCCATTATACAGGGTGAAATGTTTGTTTTGTTCTTGTATACATACCAACCCTTGCTCTGTTCTTTCACTGTACTAACTCCTGGGATTGTCAATTCTTTCTTTGGCTTTCTTGTTTTTGATGATATTAGTCAGTAGAATTGCATACTGAATATATGGGTGGAGAAAGGAATGTTAGGATTTCAACTAAAGCAGTGTTATCCTAGATGTAGAGATTCTCTACTGAATTTCCAGAATCACATTTATTTCTAATATTTATTCTGTTTACTGCCTGTATAGTTTCCCCTTGCAAGTATCCAGGGACTAAAGGGAGAGACACTAAGAACCTTGGAAGACTCCTGGGGAGTTGATTCACTAAAGTAGGGAAATAATTCTCACAAAGAAAGCAGGGTATATTCATAGTATGTCAGGTACCAGAATTAGTCTGTTTCTTGTTGGAAATATACCAAAAAGAAAGAAGATTTTTATCTCTGCAATGCTCAAATAATTTACTACAAATAGGAATACAGTTATGTTGACACTGAGATTGCAATTGTATTATTGCTACAATTGTATAATCATGACTTAAGGTGAAAAACCAAAGAAAGATGATTTCTGTAAATGGAGAAAGTTGCTTTACAGCCAGAATACTTTAGGAAAGCAACAACACCAACCATTTATTACAGGAACAAAGAATAGTCCATCTTTTTTTTTTTTCCCCTGCATATTTTTAGGACTTCAGCATTATTCATGAAAGCCTTAGTTAAAGTGCAAATTACTTTGAAAGAACCATATTCCAGAGAAAACTACAACTTAAGCATACTTATATCATTATAGAAATATGCTGCATATGTATCCCAAGAAAGAATATTCTAAGACTTAGATCTGATAGTATCCTAAAGAAGGGTCAAACAGGATCACAGTCTAAGAAACAGAAAAGGGAAAACAAGGAGAAACCTTCAAGTGATATCATTAGCTTGAGTCCAGTTGAATTTCTCCCATAATTTTAACTCTTTATTTTATATGTAAAGCATCAGTAATATTAGTTCTGGCACTCTCTTAGGTCTTCAAGATTTGTGAAAAATACCAGTGTCAGGGTCACTTAGATGGTGCAAGGGATAAAGCATTAACCCTGGAATAAAGGGGTTCTGAGTTCAAATTCAGTCTAAGACATTTAACACTTACTTGTTTGTATGACCCTGGGCAAGTGACCTAATCCTAATTGCCTCATTAAAAAAAAAAAAAAAAAAAAAAAAAAAGAAATGTCTTTTTATTTAATTTGCTTAGAATCAAATAGATATAAATCCTGTACATAAAAATTCATAGTGCATTAAATTGAATGGTTAATTCTAATGTACCATGCTTAACAATTACCTAAAATTGAGTTTAGCTCATGACTCACTAAATGGGACATTCCTACAACTTGTTAGTAAAACTGTCTTATTTTTCAGTTTGCTATATCTGTGCTGTGTTAAAGCAAACAACAACAAAAAGTTCCCAACAATATGTTTTTATTCCTTAAAAGAGGAATAGCCCCACGAGATCTTTAACATGGCATGTTTTGATACTCTATGCTGTGAGCAGGAGAGAGAAGGTTTCATTGAAGAAATTACTTATGGATGGAAACAAAGGGTTGAGGGGCCTTCCCTTTTGGGGAAGGAAAGAGGCAAGAGGGAAGGGGAGATGAGGCTTCAAATACTGTAATGGAAGTCTATTCTGTGCCGAGTTCTCCTATAGGAATTGTCCAGAATGATCTTCAATTCTATGAGATAGTTGACAATTCCTACAGGAAATGTTGCTGAACTTGTTTATCTTTTCTACCATGGCAAGGATTAAAACAAAGGTGGGGAGGGGGTGAGGAGAGAAAAGTTCTTCTCAGTCCTCAGAAGGGTTTGGAGATATTTCTTTATCCTTTGATTTCTTTTATAGAAAATGCCAATTTGTACACAAAGATCCAGCTTCTTATTGAAGGCTGAAACTAATGCTTCTACCATTTCCATTTCCATTATTTCCATTTTTAAATTTTTTTTTTTTTTAGATCAAACTGTTTTGCTCAACATAACATATTGCAAAGAATCAAAAAGAATTTTATTCATTTTCTACTTTTGAATCCTGAGTCAACTATGACCTCTCTGTCTTCCTTTACAACCAGTTTCCCAAGTGCAATCAACTGAGAAATGATTGTTTAATAATCAGTGATTTGGAAAAATCCAAAGTTCCCTATTTCTGATAGTAGCACCGAATCTTTTATGTCTGATATCCCAAATGAAGTAAAAATACCCTCACTTCATTGATTGATGTTTTCTAGAGATCAATTAAAATAGTAAAATGTTTTCTAGAGATTTATTAAAATATTACAATTGAGATTGGGATGTAAACATTTTCTTAAATTGAGAAAAATAAAAAAAGAGGAAAGTATTTTATTTAATTAAAAATGTAAAGTTGAAATAATTAATTTGAAAAATACATGATCATTTAAAAAAGATGTTTGTGTAAATGGTGATTGTATGTCAGCCTCAGGTTCTTGAGTAATATTTGCTCAATAGTATTCAATCAAATCTTTCTAAGTAATGTCTAGATGATTCTTTTCTTAGTTGACAAGAACAGTGAGGGTAATTAAGAAAGTCTATTTACCATAAGTCCCATTTGTTCATTCATTAAACAGACATTCATTAAGCATCCACTACTTTGATATATACTGGGGGAGCTATAGCATGTATTTTTAACATGATCCAGACCCTTATGGAAGTTACAGGAGGAGAAAAAATAAAAACATTAATGACAATAATATATGTGTGATAAGTGTATAGTAGAGGATAAGAGATAGGGATTGGACTTGTGATTTCCTTGATCTAGAGAACTGAATGAGGAAATGCCTTCTATTCAAAACAATAATTTCTATGCAATTTATAGTCTTAAATAGTCATCTCATTAACTGAGAATATAATTTAATTTATAAGGATGTACAATTAGTGTGATCTAGTAAAAGTCTTGAATCCAGTTCTTCCTGCTTTTGAAGCCCTCTTTCTGTTTCCTACCAGATCACTTACATAAATGGAATATAAAATGCAACATAAGGGTTATAAGTGATCAGAAATAAATCCCATCAATGACCTGAATGCTAAGGGAAGGATCCAGTTGTAGAACTGAGAATCATCTCAATAGAGGAAATAAATGAAGTCATGACAAGTCACAAAAGAACCCAAAGTAGAGCATTAAAGGGTCAGACCTGGAGCTTCCTCTAATGGTTCTTATTAATAAAGGCATGCTATGACTTTTCTTTTTTACTCTAGCTTTCAGACTAAATCTTTTTGATAAATAACTTATCATTCCATGTTTTTATATAGCTAAATAAATAAATTAATATTCATTTCGAATTGTTGGCAAGGTACTCAATGAAATTTAATAACCTCCCAATTATTCTAGAATAGATCATCTGGTATATGAATTGTCCATTCTAATTGCTTATCTCCTTCTTTATTCTCATGTTGTATACTTTTATAAACTACACATAATATAGGTTTAACTAAAAGGAAGGAAGTAGTGTGTGGTTCAAATCCAATCAGTTAATTATTCTACTATCAAGGATTATGCTATGAGGGTTCCGAAGGGATAATAATCCTTTTTGTTGTCCATGATCTCCACATTTCACTGTAGGTGGAAGGAAAGGTGGAGCACAGAGAATGATTCCTCTGGAAAAGTTAATATTAAAAGACATTACATTGGAGCAAATGAATAATTCTACCTGCATTGGATTCCAATCATAATAGAGCAAGGCAATATATTATGAATATGTTAACCTACTTCCAATAAACAGACAGAATAAATGGGTCTTAATGTTTACAATTCTATAGTTATAGACTATATATGGAATGTCCTTTAAACTCATAACCATTTGTCAGAATGAGAGGGAGAGGCTCCGCACTTAATTAAGCATTTAGTACAAGTCAGGTACTATAGCGAAAGCTTTACAAATATTACTTCATTTGATGCTCAAAACAAATATGTGAAGTAGGTGCTATTATTATTTACCATTTTACTAATGGGGAAACTGAGACAAAAACAGGTTAAGTGACAAGTGTCTGAAGTTGATTTTGAAATTCAGGTCTTCCTTACTGTAGACCCAGAAGTCTATCCACTTAGTCACTGAGAATGTTGTAATTATCCTCACCAACATCATCATTGTCATTATTGTTTTTATCAGTATCATTATCACCACCACCACCACCACAGATAATATTTTTAAATTGTCAAAGAACTTCATATGTGCTACTCCTTTTGACCTTTATCACCCTGCTATGAAGTAGTCACTGAATGTAGACACTTATTATCCACATTTTAAATATGAGGAAACAGAAACAGAAGAAGGTTAATTGATGCTCTGAGATCACTCAACCAGTAAGTATCTGAGGCATGATTCATATTTGGATTTCATTGACTTGAAATTTAGCACTCTACCTACTGTGCCATCTAGCTACTTAAAATAACTTCCCATGATAGACTATTTCTGATGTTAATTGTTTGTGTTCTCTAGTTCTTGAAATTATTTCTACAATTTTTTCATGAATGTTGCAATTATTTACCTTGTACAAATATGTATAGAGATTTGGGAGGGATTTCAGAACACATCTAGTTCAAATAACTCATTTTAGTGATGAGGACACTGAGAAGCAGGGACAATTCCCAAAGTGGCAAAGCTGACAGACCTGACTTTCATCTAGATAAAAAGGGAAAGAGAAGTGAGTAAGCATTAATTGCCTGTAATATTGTAGGCACTGTATTATATGATTTTTATCATAAATTTCTTAGAAGAAAAGATGTTTGTTTATTCTTTGTGTTTATATATTTTTGTGCCTTACCCTTAATAAAAATGTTTATAGGAATAAACTCATTCTAGGTTTTTTCAATTCTTTTTTCTTTTTTTTTCAGAAAAAAATAGCAAAAGGTCCAAATCAATTAGATAACATGAATTGCTATAAAATGGCGACAACATATTGGTATCCAGGTCTAAAAACTCCCAGCACAATTCATTTTTCATGTACCATGCTGTCTAAACATTCTAAAAACAGTTTTAATCCCTCTGCCCCTGTCGCAACAGGAAAGAATTCTGAATTCTACTACAACAAATATTTTTCTGAAACTCTGTGTTTCTTTGATATGGAACTCACCAAAAGAAAAGAAAGTTTACCAACTAAACCAGATGGTTGGTTAGTGGCCAGGGATTATTTTCCAATGCAAGAAGTTGAACAGAAGACCACTAAGGCTGTGTTTGGTAAATTGGAGCAGGCAGTCTCTTTGGAATATTAGAACAAATGCAGAGCCAACTGTTTCCTTGTGTTCAACTATTCTAAAACACATCAACAAATTTTTTTGAGGATAGTTGGCTAATTCTGTGATACAAAGCACAGACAACTTTAGCTGAAAGCTTGTGAAAATCATCCGAACAGGAGAAAAGCAATAATCTCATGTCCAAATCTGACAAGTCATAAATAGTACACTATCTTCTGTCATACTATTAATACTAGGATTTTATTAAAAATGATAGTGGTCTCTACTAGCTGACTGGCATAATAGAGTAATTCCAATATGATAGCATTTCCATTAAAGCTTTTTTTTTTTTGGTGAAATCCACAGCAATTCTTATGAAATGTTACTAATCACTTCACTAGTAGCAATAAGGTCTTAAGTTTAATTTTTAATAATTCACTCCTCCCATACAAACCATTTAATCACATTTCATCTATAAAAAGAAAAACATCTTCATGGAGCTTTGTTTTCATTTTTCCACTTTTGTATTACTCTAGCATCTTTTATTTTTTAACATTTTCATCCAACTGAGGCACAAATGATGTCTCAATATGACTCATCTGATTCTGTTCTTGACTTGAGCTAAAAGGATGAAAAATACAATTGAGTATGATGTAGATTTTCAGTGAAAAGTTATATAGCTTTCTTGGGATTCAGTTCAAATGTTCTGTCCAACAGGAATTCTTTCCTGGTCCTTCCAGTTGCTAATGATACTTCCTCTAAGAATATGTTCCATCTAATTATATTTATTTATTTTTATATATCAATTAATGCATATGTTTGACTCTCCTGTTACAATGAAAGCTTCTTGAAAGTAGGAACTAATTTTTTTTTTTTTTTTTTATTTTTTTTTTATCATTCTAGTGTTTGTTTAGGGGTAGTTAAGTGATGCAGGAGATAGAACACTACACTTGGAGCAACAAGATCTGAGTTCAAATCAAGGCACTTACTAGTTATGTGAACCTTGGCAAGTCACAATTCATTTTGCCTCAATTTTCTTATCTGTAACATGAGATACACAAGAAAATGGCAAACCACTCTAGCATCTTTACCAAGAAAATCTCAAATGGAATCATGAGAAGCTTGGAAACAGCTATAATGACTTAACAACAGTGTTATTTATTACTGTACCTGGCACACATTAAATACTTTATGATATATATTGATTGATTGAATGAACTAATTATAAAAAAAAAAAAAAAAAAAAAACTAGTCTCTGAATCAAGAAAGCATACATCTGAATCCCACCCCAGACTTTCATAATATTTTAAAACATTAACTTGAAGGGACCTTGGAGGTTATCTAATTTAGCTTTTTAAACTATGCCCAGAGAGCTTAAGTGGTTTATCAAAGATTAAAAAAACAAAAAACAAACAAACAAACAAACAAACAAACAAACAAAAAAAAAAACTGAAGAGCAAATCTTAGGGTTTTTATTACATAGTTAACAGAATTTTAAACTTGAATCAATGTCAAAAGTCATTTAGTTCAATCATTTCATTTATTTAAAAAATTAATTAAAATTACATTGATGTTTTTAATTAATAAATATTCAGTTATCTTTATTCTAGCACCCACCTTTGAAAAAAAAGAGAAAAAAAAAACACATACTTTCTCTCTCTCTCTCTCTCTCTCTCTCTCTCACACACACACACACACACAAACACACACACACACACACACACACACACACACACATACAGGAATTTTGAAAGAAAAATTGTTTTAAAAACCAAAAAAATCCTGCTTTGGCTATATACAAAAATAATAATGAATTATGCACATTGTATCAATCTCCTCTCTATCAGGAGGTACAACAATCCTTTGCAATCATGGTTTGCTATTGCAATTATTAGAGTTCAGAAGTCATTTAAAGTTAGTCATTTTAAAAATTGCTATTATTGTATAAATTGTTCTCATTTCACTCTGTCCATATAAGATTTTACCTTCATAAAAATCTGTCTCTGTTTTTTTTTTTTTTTTGAAATTGTTCACAATAATGACATAAATTTTACTGCCTGTGGTAAGATTTAAGCAGGTTCCAGTTAAGAGCCAGTTCTCTTTTTATTGTTAGAGGCATCTGGGTGTTGTAGTGCATAGAGTGATGGGCCACTTGTCAGGAAGATCTGCGTCCAAAGCCATCTTTAGGCATTTACTAGCTGTGTGACCCTATGCAAGACCCATAACTCTTTTTGCCTCAGTTTACTCAATTATCACCAATTATAAAATTGAAAATAATAGAAGTTATTTTATAGGGTTATTGATCAGATCAACTCATATAATAATTGTAAATTGCTCAGTACAGTACCTGGCATATGGAAAGCATTATATAAATATATACTTTCTTTCCCCATACCCATACTATTTTTCTATAAACCACACTTTGCTCTCCCATAAGCTGGAAATGATGATAGCCCCTGCCTTATAAGGTTGTTGTAAGAATCAATTGTAAGGATATATGTAAAACTTTTGAAAATCTTAAAAGTACTATATCTGTGAAGAATTAGTATTATGTCCTTGAGAAGATGGTGAAACTCACTTACGCTTAGTCATTGGAGTTGTATTCATTAGAGAGAGAGAGAAAAAAAAAAAAAAAAAAAGATGGAGAGTAAATTCCCAAGAGTATAATCATTATCATCATCAAAGCTCATATTTATGTAGCATTTTAGAGTTTACAACATACTTTACATATATTATTTCATTTCATACTCACAACAATCCTGTGAAAGGAAAAGTATTATTATCCTTATTTTAAAATAATCATAATATGTTAGAGTTAGAAAGGATTGCAAAGATCATATAATCTTACCACGTACCAATTTTTTTTTTCTTTTGTAGAAGAGGTTCCTGAGACTTTAAGACATTAAATGTCTGGCTTGAGCTCACACAGTTAGAAGGAGGAGAATCATGGTTAATCCAAATCTAAAAACTAAGATTATATGCCAAGGATTCCTTCCATTGCACCATAACAAACAGAACAATATTTACTGAGATCTTATTAGGTAAACTGAACAGTGGTGTTGGGTTGAATGGGGATAGCAGAAGTTTCATAAAGCATGGTTCTTTCCTTCCTAGTGACTGTAATCTAATGAAGATCCAAAACCTACACTAATAAAACATAATTAATGAACAAATTTGTTTTGTGTAGACTTGAATTACTATTGGAGTTCTAAAGGAAAATCAAAGCACATTGAAATAATAAGCAAAGAAGTTTTAAAGGATACAGGAAAAGAGCTGGGCCTTGAATTGTGAGTATAAGTTGGAAATAGGGCAAGAAATTAATTTAAAGAGATAGGGAAAACCCCTATTGAAACCTTCTGCTTTGCTTCCTCCTGACTTTCATGACATTCTTTCTCCTCTCCCTTCATTTTTTTTTTTTTTTAATTTCTCTAATCCACACAAAGTTGACGATTTGGAAAGACTTTTTTAGTGATCAAGGAAAAGTCAAATTTGTTCATTTTTAATATGATGTGCAGATATTTATTGGAATTTTACTTTAATGTCCATATTTCTTAGGTCACCGAAACTGGATTGAGGATGTTATAATAATGTACTTGTAGGAAGAATTCCCATTACATGCATACATCCCAATTATTATCTTGTCATATTAAATGAGTTAAATGTTTCATTGGAATTTTATGAAAGACAAATCCTTCATCACAGTTTTCTAAATAAATACTCCCAGACTGTCACCTAGTCTACTCCTAGATTGTATAGATAGTTGAGAATCTCTCCAAAAACCTAAGATGAATGAATGAATGAATGAATGAATGAACAAACTAATGGAAGAAACTGCTTTGAAAAAACTAATGGAAGAAACTTCTTTGAAGCAGTTACTATATAATATAGAATAATATAATAAAATGTTTGGAAACAAACATTTTCTAATGATACTACTGCATCCATGGGGAATATCACAAGTCATAGAAAGAGATGAAAGGAGCATGCAACCTAGAACCATTATGGGCTATAGTCAAAACTTCTTATTTTTAATGTGATCCCAAGTCATTGTTCCTAAAAATAGTGGACTGATGATCCATTATGTTTTCTCAGAAGAAGCATAGCCCAGTATGTGCCAGGCATTGTGCCAATTGTTAACGATTCAAGAAAAAGGAAGCAAGCAAACAAAACCCAATAACAACAACCATAGTAGCAGCAACAAAAACAAGAAAACATTTCCTGCTTTGAAACAACTCACAGTCTAATGAGCAATACAACACAGAAACAATTGCCAAAAGAAGATATGTAAAGGATAAATTGGGGTAAGTCACAGAAAGAAAGCACTAGCATAAAGGGAGACTGGAAAAGACTTATTGATGAAGGGGGGGGACATTATCTGAGGTTTAAAGGAGATAAAAATGAAGAAGTAGAACATTCCAAGCATAGGAAATAACCAGTAAAAATGCTAGCACTGAGGAGGTGGAATAACCTCTTGAATAAAATCTGGGACATCACATTCACTGAATCAAGGAATATAGAAAGGGGGAGTAAGATATAAGATTGGAAAGATTGGAAAAGGGCAAGTTTATGAAGAGAATAAAAAGCCAAACAGGATTTTATATTTGATAAAGAGACATTCTATCAATAATCAATTCAATCTGAGTCTGAAAAATATTATTTTATATTACATTTTTAGTTCCCCCATTTAAAGCTTCCTCTCAAATTGTGGATAATCTTAGATTGACAATATGTGTTTCCCATACACATATTATTTTTAATGTGATCCCAATCATTGTTCCTAAAAATAGTGGACTGATGATCCATTATGTTTTCTCAGAAGAAGCATGGCCCAGTATGTGCCAGGCATTGTGCCAATTGTTAACGATTCAAGAAAAAGGAAGCAAGCAAACAAAACCCAGTCACTTATACACACTTCTACCTGATGACAATCCCCAAGCTAATTCATTGGGCAAGTGTTGCCCTGGCTCTTGACAATTCCAACTATGAAACCAATATAGCAAAATAAAGAAAAGGTCATTCCTAGGAATCTCTTGAAATAGATGTCAAAAGGAGCTTCTAAAAGAGTAGGGCAGTGAGGACTCAAATGTCCTACTTCAACAGCTCTCACAAGGCAAAGTAAATATGCATCAGTGCTGCTGTTTGTGCCCTCACTTAGATATTAAAAATGGAAAAGGCCTATTAACTCATCACAAACAGCCCCCGCAAGTTCAGGGGGAAAAAAAATTGTTCTTAACACGCATTCTGCTTGTCATTTGTCAGTAACATGTCAGCTTGTTGCATCTGGAGGATGCTTTATAAAGCCCGAGGCTGCTTGCTTCTCTCAAAATGTTGTAGCTGATGAACTATTAAAAATCACCTTTGGATGCGGCACTCAACAACAGTAAAGGAATCTCTGCAGTAAAAAGTGAATAAAACAGACATTTTAGGGTCTGATTGACATATGTTCTTCTCAATAGTTATAGATCAGAAAATACCTGCCCTTCTCCCATCATACACCCCATATATACACTATGTATGTATTTGTGTCAATATATAACCACACACACATACACACACACACACATATATACAGAAACACATATTGTAAAACTATATGACAAATATCAATAAATGTGTGTATGTACATATATATTTTGTTCAGTCATGTACAATCTTTCATGACTTCATTTGGGAATCTCTTGGCAAAGATACTAAAATGATTTGCTATCTTCTTCTCCTACTTATTTAATAGATATGAAAACTGAGGCAAATAAGATGAAGTGATTTGAGCAGTATCACACAAAAGAGAAGAGTCTAAGGCCAAATTTGAGCTCATGAAAAGGAATATTTCTGATTCTGGGCTCAGCACTTTATCAACTATGTCATCCAGCCAGTTATAAATACAAGTATGTGCAAACACACATATAATATAAATATTCAAATACATGTTATATATGTTATATATATTAAGGAAAAATGAATGTTAACAGATTTTTTTCAGGACACATTCAATATTATTTATAGAGATTCACATTATTTTAGAATTAAGATGAGTTACTAGAAAGAACATTTTTGTCACAGAGAAGATATTTTTGATGATTTATTTCAGATGTCAAACAAGAATATTTTATGTTAGCGGTCCAGTGGATAGAATACTGGACCTACAGTTAGAACTAAATTTATTGGTTTACAATCACTTGCTAAATGTCCTGGACTTTAATTGAATTTTTATTTGCTTCAGTTTCCATAGTTATAAAATGGATATCTTATCTACTTCCAAGAGCTGATATAGGAATTAAATGATATATTTGTAAGCTTTGTTCAAAAGCTTAGAATGATACATACATACATATACATACTATTCCTACTCCTACTGTCATTGTTGCTTTGTCAGTCAAAACATATCTACTTACTATTTAGTTTGGACCTGGCACCCATTAAAAGCTGTAGATATAAATAAAGGCAAAAAATTGTCTTTGAGGAATTCACTGTCTAATGGTGATGATAAGCAAAGAAATACATTTAAAAAATAAGCTGTTTGCAAGATTAATTAAAAATATGAAGGGGAGGGAATAGAAATAAGAAGGATTAAGTTAATATTGAATTCTTAAATATCTGTCATTTAATCTATAAAGAAATTGATTCCACTAACAGAGATTCCAACTGCTTTGCATTTTACTAGTTAGTTTATGATTTGTTATAGCCAAATAAATTTACTTTTGAATAGGTAGATCAAAGTAGAGTAGGTAATTATGGTGGAGGAGAACTAGTAACTGAAATATTCAGGGAAGGCATTAGTTCATTAATCAATTAGCATTTATTACACACCAGAGATCATAGAGGAAGAGGTACTTCTAGCAATCTTTTAGTACACAACATTTCAAAAATAGTTCCTTATATATTTTGATAATCTTGTTCTTGAATAGTACATGTGGAGGCTATCACTAAAACTACTTTTTGACGTGATATAATTTGAATTTCACTGTCAGTTTTAAAAGACTACAAGTTAAATTGTAATTTATACTGTAGGATCACAGAAACACAAAAGTTTGATAGGGAACTTTGAAGTCATGAATTTTTAACTACCATTGAATCCTAATTCTCTTTAGGACAAGGCTCCTTAACTTAAGATACATAAGGTCCCAGAGAATTAGGAATTTATTTCATGGGTTTTATGAACTTGAATGGGAAAAATTATATATGTTTATGTTTACTAACCTCTAATTCAGAATTTATTTCAAAAATGACTATTTTTTAATTATCTGAGGAGGACTGAATAGGCTTCATGAGACAGTTATGAAAACATGACACAAAAATAATTAAGAGCTCCTGCTCTAAACTGGTTCTAACAAATAGTCATGAAGCTTTTAATTAATGATCCCCAGGGTAGAAATACTTCATACCAGTTTGGGCTAGCTCTAATTTTTAATAATATTTTTCCTTAAATAATCTGAAATATACGTCCCTGAAAATTAATCAGTGCTCTTAGTAGTAGCCTTTGGAGTCATGCCGAAAAAAGTTTATTCCCTCATTAAACTCTCAGAAACATCTGTCAATTTTTTTTTGCAAATTTTCCTTAAATATTTGGAAACATCTTTCAAGTTCTTCATAAAAGTTGGCTTGTTCAGGCTAAATATGCCCAGTTACCTCAGTCATTCCTCATATGGCATGGTCTCCAATACCCTCACCATCCTGGTTGTCTTTTAGATCCAGTTTACCTTGTCAGTCTTCATTCTAAAAATGATCAATCAAAAATATCTATTAAATGCCAGATAATAAAGAGTTTGAAAGATCAAATTAATATTTTTTTCTGGATAGAAGCCACTTAGAGGAGTAATATGGTTGGATGTGAGATTTAAGAATTTGTATTTGTGTGAAAACTAGGTGGTGCTATGAGTAGAGTATTGGACCCAGAGTCAGGAAGATCTCAGATAAAATATGATCTCAGATACTTATTAGCTGTGTGACTCTGGGCAAAATGCTGGATTCTATTTGCTTCAGCTTCCTCATTTATAAAATGAGTTAAAGAAAGACATGGCAAACCATTA